>NW_017096253.1:14658-20176 GCF_001412225.1 Nicrophorus vespilloides | reverse complement strand
TCACAAAAGAAAAAGGGATTGTGTACTTTTTTCTTAACAAATTAATTAATTATAATATATTACTGCATCAATATAAAAATTGATCATCATCATAATTGTTTTTTGTTAATTACTTTTTATTTCTATATTTGGGATTGTTACAATAAATATTATTTTTAATTATAAGGTAGAAAGACTTCTGTCAGTTGCTCTATTAAAAATATTTGAATGAATGAAATTTTGATCAATATTCGATAGTTTATTAATATTGAAATTATTATCTTTTGTAAATGAAAATTTATGAACAAATATATATTCCAATATTTGAATGTTTCATCTTCGCTGTCTTAGATGTAAAGTAAATAGGTTGAAATAATCGAAATTTGAGAAATCAACTAAATTAACTATTACCTAGCATTATGATGAATATTACCGAACTGTATTTTGTGAGTAAACCTAAAAATACTCTCTAATTTTAGATCCAAATCGGGTGCCAAACAGATTGAGAGGTCGTTCGAGGCCAAAACGCGAAACTCTCGACCCCATCGTCGGCGCCGTCGAAGAGGAGCTCGAGGTACCTCAAGCATCGGAAATCGTATTTCGCAAGAAGTGGCGCATTAAGAAGTTCCACAAAACCATAGCCAAACGCGATTCCATCGACAGTCCCGTATTCCATTGCTCCGTCAACGGCGTCACCACCTCCTGGAACATATCTATAAGATTTTGGAAAGGTAAACTATTATACAATAAAAACCTAATATTTGTTTTAATAATAGTTTGAATCGTTTTTAGGACCTAACGGAAAGAAGGTGCTGAACCCGTTAGTCGTTTGTTTAAACTTGACAGGATGCGAGACGGAGGAAATGAGTCAGGCTCGGGTCAGATTCCAGTTCGGTGTTTGGGATGCAAACATCAGACATTGGGAGTGCTGTCCCATAGCCAACGTGGTGCTCAATTTAGAGAACACCCAAGAACTACTCTCCGTAGGCTACAAGAGTTTAGGGATATTAGATAGGCACATAGACAATGGTACTGTTCACAGGAGAAACCATTGAATATTAGTTGTCTGATGTTTAACTTTCGCAGATAACGATGTTAGTATTTTGGTTAAAATACAGATCATCCAAACGGAAGAGGAAAGGCACAATCTGTCTCAGGATCTGGCAAGGATCATGAACAAAACTGGCGACGAATACGTCGATACTCTAGTTGAGTGCGGCGTTGATCCCGAGGACATCTTAAGATCAGACGATAGTCTGAATTCCGAAAACAGCAGGGAAACCAATCTCAAAGTGAACAGTCTGATTATAAAAGCGCGCAGCCCGATGTTAGCAGTTATGCTCATGTCACAGAACGACAATGATGTAAATAAATTAAAACACACCGATCAAAATTTATTACATTACATGATTTTTTTATTCTTGCAGCAATTTAAGTACAAATTGGATTTAAAGGAAATTAATTATAGCTTGGTGAAGGAGCTGTTCCGCTATATGTACACCGATAAGGTGGATGGTATAGACGCGCTTTGCGGGAAACTGCTTTCGCTAAGCGTGAAGTTCTGCATCCCTGGATTGCAGACTCTCTGCGAAAGGGCTCTATTGGAGACGATCACACCTAACAATGTAGCCAATATCCTTTTACTCGCCGACCAATGCAAGTGCGAGAGCTTAAGAAAAGCTGCGCTCCATTATTGCGAGGATTCCGATACCATCAAGGATAATGCCGTCATTGGTAATAAAATATTCTACCTCTACTGTAGCACGGACTTGAAAAAGAAAATAATGTAGTCAAATATAATTGGAACAGTATTAAAATAAGCATTTATTAGAAAGTATAACTAAGTTGTTTGTTTGTTTTTTTTTGTGGATGGAAATAGATGATTTATACTTATCTTATTTATTTAAAGGTAAAACCTTGGCTTGGAGAGTAATGGAAATGGTGAACCCGGAATTGTTCTTGGAGGCGTGCGAGAGTATTAATAGTTCATCCAGTAATCTGGACAGTCCTTCTACTCCTGGTTCTTACAGCGACTTTGACGTTTAACTTATGGTCACTCCTTTTAATTAAGTATTACAATTTGTAAATATTTCAAATTATCACACACGCTTACTTTATTAGATATAATTAAATATTTATTCTATTCGTTTTATATTTAAATATTATAAACTTTAATTAAATAAAGCATTGTTTTTATAATTGTTAATTCTTTCATTTTAATTAAAATTACTAAAAATCACACGCAAATTTATAAATATAATAATCTCTTTTTTTTTTGCATTTTGATAAATTTCAATGTTTACTTAAAAATTAAAAGTTGATAACGTAATATTAATTTTTAATTAACAAATCTGTATGTTTAATGAATTACATAAAAATGTCAAAATACTGATAATATTGTAAACTTATGCTCAGCATTTTTTAAAATTAAGTTTTAATCTGTCTTTTAAAATATGATTATCAAATGTGAACTTGCCACAGGTTAACAACAAAAAAATTAAACTATTTGTTCTATTCGTAAAACGTTTGAAAAGTATTTTCTTAAACTTATATTTCCATTAGAAGTTTGATCGTAAACTAGTTCCATTTTATTAAGCAAGCAAGAATATTCAATTTCAAAGTACTATTTCAGAATGTTTATTTTAATGTTTTTTTTTATTTAAACTTTATTACAGAAATATCTGTTAACACGACTATTTTTAGATTTGACTGTTGAAAATGTAGCCTCGCATAAACCTATTATACATTTAATATTCTATATAATTTACTTACAATAGTTGTACAGAAAGGTATTTTTTTATTTATTTATGTAAGAATATACATTTACGTATACAAATGAAGAATTCATAATAAACTTTTATCTGAAATGGCTATAAAAAGGTGTACGAAATAAAGCACTACAGTTTAATACATAAATATATTTATTACGGGTGTAAAAATTGTTAATAAATTATTAAAATAATTATTAAATTACATCACGACGAATAATACTGGGTAGAAAAGTTTTGATTCTCACAATAATCACTATTTTATACTGTTTATAAACATTACGAGAAATAAAAATACAAATATATAAATTTTATTCTATGGCTGCTTTACTTGCGAAGGACGTGAGGGAGGATATTTCGTTGGGGCTGGAATCAGTAGGCAACCGATTGAATTCTACCTCTTCTCCGTTCTCTCCACAAATAGGATCCGAAGGCCATTGCTTGTGGCTTGGAGCGTAAAGGATAAGCATAGCGCATATGTAGATATTCCACATGCCGTAGACTCCGGTGAAGAGCGCGGAGGAGAGTTCAATGTCCATGCTGTCGTCCCATTTGTGTTGTCCTTCGTTGATCTGACTCAGGATGAAGGAGACGATGGTGATTGCGGCGCAAATCAATGTGGCGAGCATAAGGAAATTGAAGCGGTAAATGATGCCTTCGTAATGCAATCTCCGAGCAGAAGACATGTTTGGAAGGACGGCGCGTTTGATGCTTATGTTCCTGAACACATTCCAAATCATGTAGCACAGGAAGATGAAATAAATTCCAGCCGAGATTCCAGCTAAAATGATAAAAGACAAGGCCAGATTAGTTCCGACCGGTGTAACCCAAATCGAGTAGAACGGATTTCGGAGTTGAACGCCTCTCTCGCACAAGTCGAAGATCAGTAATGAAGTACATCCGATGACGATGGCGCTAAGATGTTTCCAGTAGAGACGCAAAGAGTTCTTCTCTCCTTGATCGTTGATCAGCATGTGCTCTCCGGCGAAGACAAGCCAAAAGGATAGAAGCATTGCGTAGAAAATCCCTTGGCGAATGTCGCCCAGCAAAAGCATGTACGGCATTTCGAAGAAAAGAGTCAAGAACTCTAATGGTAGATCCAAGAATGCCAATGTTCCGCCTAATGATATGAGCATGTACTCTAATAAAGCTGGAGTTCTTTGCAGAATGTGTACACGATTCCAGAACCATGTCATTATAGCCAAAATAATCGGGAAGAAGACGGCTTTCATGCTCAACCAAACCCTTGTAAAGCCTCCATTCATATGAATAACATGCAAATGTATATCGCTGATCCATCCAATATTGTTCCTCTTCTTATCGGCTGGAAGACGCAGGTTCAGCATGTAATAATCATGATGCAACGAGCCCAATTCGAACAAGGGAACGGTAGTGCAATTATAAGGATACCCCTCAGAGTTAGCGTCTTCGACGTAATCGAAGCTACAATCCATCAAACGTTTCTCCTCCGCATGACTATAGTACTTCCACTCCGTATCCCCTTTGTTTTTGTAGAAGAGCCTCGCGTTCAGCGTCAGTTCAATGGACGGCTCCAATTTTAATTCCTTCTCATACAATAAATCTATCTGGATGACACCGACAAGATTCTGCTGCCAGCGAGAGAAATCCAACCGAGGCATCCCTAAAGGCATCGCGCCAACAAACACAATATCTTTGGCTGTGATGTGTTTATCAATAATCTTATCCCTGTGGCTCAGCTCAACTTTCTGCTTGCAGTCTCTGGCTATCCATCGGCTGGGATCTGTATTTTCAGGATGCGGATCGATGCATGCCGTGGAAGGATTGTCGAGTACCATGACAGTGCTGTTAAGCCACCAATTAAAAAACATATTACCTGACCGATAAGGAATACGGCCACCAGAACACTCAGCTTCCTTCCGCTCAAGTTTTCCAGAATCGTACCGGGCATCTTTGAAGATTTTTTTTGTAGAACAGCACTAGTTATTTGGTGTAAAAGATTCTGCGTCGCTCAAGCCGCCATTTGCACCGCGCCAAACACTGAAAGACACCGTTGAGCGCCACAACCGGATTGCCTTTGAACAATGCCGCAATCCATCCGCCTGCAGACAGTGATGGAGAGCAGGTAGAAAGAGGTAGAGTAATCTCCTGGAGATGCAGAATCCGCATCGCTCATACCACCTATATGCAACAGATCAAAGCCGAAGAACCGCGTTCAACAAGCGTCATCTGTTGCATAAAGGACAAATGATTATGTAAAGGGAAAAAGTTTGTTTCATCGGTTGCATATAAGTTTTTTTTTAGTGATGATTTTTTTTTTTTTTCCTCAATGTGACTAGGTGGGGAATTGATCCCGTTGCCTTTTATCTCTCGGAACATGTCGGTGAAAGTTGTGTGAGTGAAAACTCACGTGGCTCTCGTTGAAGGTGTGACGATTGCCTGGTGGCTCAGCTGGAGGAGGAAGGAAGTGCTGTCTCGGAAGCGGTGATAACAATTGATGTCATCGTTGACGGTGGCTCTTCTCAGGTGATTCAGGATACCTGAATCTATCGGGCTTGGTGGCGAAATGCAGGCATGACGGTGGTGATCCTCTCCATCAGGGCTTGCATTGCCAGGATGAGATCGGTGAACATTTCAGTGCTGATCGCTTGGGGGCGGAAACAGCTGCTGCATAACTGGCTGGTCTGGTTTGGCCACGAGGGGCCGCAGATGGCGACGGACGGGTCGGCTGGCTGGGCTTGAATTGCCTGAGAGCCTGGAGATTACGGTCAACTGCCTGAGCGTAACTCCTA
>NW_017096253.1:6889-14631 GCF_001412225.1 Nicrophorus vespilloides | reverse complement strand
GCTGGGTGTGCCCCTCCGCAGTTGGCGCACATAGCTTCTGTATTTGGGTCCTTGTTACAGACATCGGTGGCGTGGTCCTCACCACCCTTTAAGCACTTAGGATTAGCGCGGCACCATCTTTGAGCGTGGCCCCATTTCTGGCACCTGTAGCACTGGCCGATCACCTTCTTCTTTTTGAGGGCTTCGGGGTAAACAGCGACGCCACAGACGCCCCTGAGATTGAACAGCTTAATTCTGTGCTCCTTGCGGACTTCCACAAGAGCCATGTCTATCGGTCGCTTGCCTTTCATCATGCGACTTCTTAAATAAAGATAATCAAATATGGAACTTTTTAATAATGTCATACAATCTGCAGAGCGCGCTATCGATGTGTTATGTACGGTATGCGGGCCACATCTATCGCTTGGATCTACTTTTATCTTCTTCAATCAAAAATCAACAAAATCACAAATAAGTCAAATGTCTTCAGCATATGAAAAAAACAAAATAATAAAATCTGAAATATTGCAGCATTCAAGAAATCAATAACAAACCAAAACATCTCACAAATAAAAATACTGTTTCGTCGTTAATCAAGTCAATAAGTCCAATAATATCAAATCATATTCCCCAAACAATGCTCAAGCCAACTACTACCAACAAATACTCAAAATCATCACAATTCATTCAAAGGCCATCACAACTCATTCAAATGTCAATAAAATATTAATCTCAATAAACTCTTTCTTAAATTTGCAAATCTCATCACTAGACACATTACAGTGCCATATCAATACTTGATACATATCACAAAGGCAAATCAAGTCTGCCAGTACATCAAAGTGCCAAATTTATACTTGATATGCATTACACTATTGCAGTGCCCAATCAAGTCAGCCAGCACATTACAGTGCCAAATTTATACTTAAGACAAACACAAATGACAATAAGAAAGGAGATCTCCATGTCCCCACTCAGTCGATCCATTTGCCTCCTTAATTGTAATTAACAGTTTCCAGCACTACAAGTATGAGGTAGTATCAACTATGTTTCGTAAAACTTGTAACCATCCTGCGTTACCATAGTACATGGAGCTGTTCACAGAAACTGCCTTACGAGAGCTCAACGGAAACCCGAAAGGTATTCTTGTGCAACAATGAGGACGTGTTCCATGAAGTTACCGTCAACATTGGTTCAGTTAAGAGATCGCATCAGCCCGGTATAATTGGACGCTAAGCAATAACTCCAAACGAATATCAATTCGCGCCAAATCAACTACTGCAATGCTCGTGTAAACATCTCAGATACCAACTTATATTATCAATGTGACATTTAATAATATACATCAATCTCTATGAGAATGAAAGCTAAAGCTTGAAGGAAAGTTTAGCTGAGGAGAAAATCATTAGTTCTCATTCTCGCTCTCTCGCATTCTAGTATAAAATATATATTTAATACTTTTTCAGAAACATTCCTTCAACGACATACATAATTTGGTCTCGCTGGTTATTTTATTCTTTGGTTTTTATTCAGAGACATGCAAGTTTTATTAAATTTTGCACAAATAACATGTCCAAACATAACTATAATGACTACTAAAACCAGGGACTATTTTCTCATTCATATACGGGAAGTGAGTTTATACCTGACCCCATTTGTTTATATTACTTGTATCGATCAGAGGTCTTGGTGCAGGTCTCCTTATACTAAAAACGTCCTATATTAAGAATTATTATTTGCAAACTATAAGACTTAATTTTTTATTCCTTTTAGTAGTTCAATAAATAAGAGTCTTTGTATTTATTATAGACGGTACGAAACTAATCAACAATTTGAAATCATGCAAGATTATAACAACGTGCTTAAACATATGTTTTGCATAAAATTTAAAAAACAAACAAAAATCTATATGCTTCAATCTCTCCTGTAAATTGAAAAAAATATAGAATATTTTATCATTAACAGCAGAGTAACGACGGGAACGGCTAGTCATGACTTCTTATGGTCATCGTTCCCGGAGCTAGAGTTCCTCTTCTGCGGTATTATCTGGAACTTCATGTCGTTACCCTTTTGCCGTTTCTGCAGCAACTTTCCCACGTCTTGCGCCTTATTCTCAATAAACTTATAAATATTATCCTAAAAATAAAAACATATATCAACTTCTTAAAAAATTATTTGCAAATATAACATACCGCCTTTTCCATATCCCCATTAATCATAACTCTGACTTCATACCTCTTTTCAACCCATTTCAGGATCTTATTTATATGCACATTCAAATCATGCTCAGCAATAGTTGAGTTGAGTATAAGAAGTTTCTCACCCCTCAGAGCATTACTATTAATTCTTTCATTTTTCTTGGCTTCCCTCTGCTTGAGATCCTCCTGATGATACTCAGTCCCAGTCATCAATTTGTAAACTGGCCTCTGTGTCTTCGTATCCAAATCTAGAATTTTCACCAGCTTCAAGTCACGCCTTTTCGCCAATCTCTGTGCATCTTCCAATGTGCTGATTGCAATGTTATCTGCTGAAATCAAGGTGATTCTAGGTATAAAGGGCTTTTTTGGTTTCTTTACTTGACTCGTATTTATTGGGCTGTGGGTCTGCACTGAGAACTGATTGCAAGACCCCAAGATCCTCAGATTATTGCCAAATATTAGAGGCTTCAATTTATTCATTAAACTTAATGCTGACATTTTAGATTCATTAAATAAGACGCAAAAATCTTCACCAAAGATCGTAGATTTAATGGTTATATCATTCGAACTACTGCCAGTCAAATTATCTACTCTAAAAGGACTAGTTTCAGTTATTTAAAAATTTACTACAAAATAGAATTTATATAATATTTATATTAGTTATACAATACTTTATAAATATCTCTTAAATATTTAATTTCAATAATCGAAACTTTTTCCAAAATATTGCATGAGATAACCTCCAAAATATTATTAAAAAATTTAAACATGCGAATAAAATGATGCGACTGTACAATGTTCAAAAGTGCTTAAGGCTCGTTAATAAGCAAATATGCAATACGTATTAATACTTTCAATTATGTGTACTTATATTAATTAATTCTATTTCCAGCATAATTCCTGTAAGATTGTATGGCTCAAAACCAATTGATTACACAGAAATCCCATTGGAAAGGATCAGGAATTTCAGTATCATAGCCCATGTTGATCATGGTAAGAGCACCTTGGCTGATAGACTTCTGGAATTCACTGGAGCCATAAAGAAAACATCTGGGCAAAATCAAGTTCTGGATAAATTGCAAGTTGAGAAGGAAAGAGGGATTACAGTTAAAGCACAAAGTGCCTCACTTATCTACATTTATCAGGGAGAGCAATATTTGTTAAATTTAATTGATACACCAGGACATGTTGATTTCTCGAATGAGGTATTTTGTTTCACTTTTGCATGAAACATTTTAATTATTAAATTATACTTTCAGGTTTCCAGATCTCTATCAGCTTGCCAAGGGGTGATTCTCTTGGTGGATGCTAATGATGGTGTTCAGGCCCAAACTGTAGCCAACTTCTATTTGGCTTTTGGGAATGACCTGCTTATTATTCCAGTACTCAATAAAATTGATTTAAAGAATGCAGATCCAGAAAGAGTCTGTGGTCAGTTAAAAACGTTATTTGACATTGATCCAAAAGATGTTCTGAAGGTACTTTTGAATTAAATTCATTTTTGTTATTTGTTAATACAAAATACATTCATAGATTTCAGCCAAACAAGGTATTGGAATTGAATGTGTTTTGGACGCTATAATTGAGAGATTGCCGCCTCCAAACGCTGTTAGAGGTGGTAAATTCCGTGCGTTAGTCTTTGATAGTTGGTACGATAAATATAGGGGAGCATTATCCTTGATGTACATTAAAGACGGCGAGGTAAGGATTGGAGATAGCGTTGCTTCTTGTCATACCAAAAAGACATACGAGGTGCGCGGTTTATCCGTTTTAAGACCAAACGAGGAGAGCGTGGATAAATTGTAAATATTTCTTGTTAATTAACAAATAAATATATATATCGGGGAGGTATGTTTTAGGGTTGCTGGTCAAATTGGATTGGTGGGATGCAACATGCGTAGCAGCCAAGAATCTTGTATAGGTGACACCTTGCACAAGACGCATGAGGAGGTGGAGCCACTGCAAGGATTTAAACCTGCTCGACCAATGGTGTTTGCCGGAATTTACCCGATGGACCAATCGCAGCATGTGCATTTACGCGGAGCAATTGATAAGCTGGTGCTGAACGATTCCGCGGTTACTGTGAATATAGATTCAAGGTGAACCAAAACTTTTGTCAGGTGTTGACGTATTCTGCAATATAATTGTAATTAGTCCTGCTTTAGGCCAGGGCTGGCGTTTAGGTTTCCTTGGGCTGCTGCATTTGGAGGTGTTTTCACAAAGGTTGGTGCAGGAATACGGGGCGGATCCCATTTTAACCGCGCCCTCGGTAACGTATAAGGTGATCCTGAAGCCTACCAAGAAGATCATCGAGGACAAAAATGATACGCTCTTCGTGAACAATCCGGCCTTGTTTCCGGACCATCTCCAAATTAAGGAATGCCACGAACCGATGGTTTCCGGTACGATCATTACGCCGGACAGTTATTTGGGATCGATCATATCGCTTTGCATGGAGCGTAGGGGAGTTCAGAAATCCGCAACAAACATCGACAATGAGCGAGTCATGTTGGTGTATGATTTGCCTTTGTCGGAGGTGGTCTTGGACTTTCACGACACTCTTAAAACGATATCCTCGGGATACGCTAGCTTCGATTACGAGGACATGGGTTACCAATTTAGTTCTTTAGTTAAGGTAAATCTAATAATATGACTTATTTATTAGATTTATTTATTTTTTAAATTCAGATGAATATCTTGCTGAATGGTACAGCTGTTGATGAACTAAGTGTTATTATGCATAGCAGTCGTGTGCAGACAATGGGAAGGAAACTTGTACTAAAGCTAAGAGATATTATACCTAGGCAAATGGTGCAAATCGCCATCCAAGCGACGGTTAATGGAAAAGTAATTGCAAGAGAAACACTTAAAGCTTACAGAAAAGATGTTACAGCTAAATTGGTTAGTTATTATTTGTTTTATTATTGTATTTTAAGTATGATAACAATTACTTTTTACAGTATGGTGGTGATGTTACAAGGCGTATGAAACTTTTGGCACAACAGGCGGCTGGTAAAAAGAAGATGCGCATGGTGGCGAATATTTCATTGCCACGAGAAACTTTTATTGATGTCTTGAAGAAGTAATAGAATCAGTATATGGGACTGGTGGCTGGAGGGATGTATCCAACACGTTTATACACCTCGGATTTGCTCTTTGGACCAGCGTTCCATGTTGGTGGAGTGTTGAAGGATTTCGAATCACTTGGATCTTTGGAGCTCTCCTGTTCCTTTTTCATGGTGTTGTACTCGAGGATGTCGTCCAGTTTCAGTTCAACGTTTGTTGGTGGACGTCGCAGCATCTTGTCTATTCTTATAAGAAGTGGAACTTATTAATGTGGCAGAAAATACTAACTAAATTGTAGCAAACTTACTTCTTGCAGATAAGTTCATTAAAAAGTGAGGTTGTAAAGTTATTGCGAGTTTTCGTTAGCTGTATTATTTTTTCTAAGTATAGGCAACTCATGTCGCAAGCAGCTGATTGCTCTTGAATCACTGAAACTGACCACTGAGAACATTATCTCGACGATAACAAGATGTTTGCTTCAATACAATAACAAACCATTGTTTTCGTCAGTGTAAGACACGATATCGAACTAACTGCAGAGCGATCAATTAACAATGGGTCAACAACAGACGAGCCTGCAGGATTTCGTGTCCAGCAACTGGTCGAAACTCGCCGCTGAAGGTGGTAACGTCGCAGCCTGCCCAGGTCTGGTGAGCGAAGAGATCTTCAACATGACCTACGAGGAGTTCATTACGCGGATGTCCGAGCTGAATAAACTGTGTGCAAATACTGATAAACACTGTTTTGGTTATAGTACTGTTTCTTTGTCTCATTCCCAGGTCCAAAGAGTGCCTGGATATTACTGGGAAGCAGCTACTTTTTGCAGTGAAGAAAGGAACTGAATCTACATTTTTATGGAAAGCGACTGTTCAGATTGCTTGTGTAAAAGTTGAACCTATATCAAACAAGGTGCACACTTATCGATTGCTGAGTCTCAGGGAATTCTTGCAAGTGTTTCATACATTGCAGATGCAGCATGCAGTCGCTGAACAGAGCAAAGTGTAAGTATATTTAAACTTATTAAATTTTTATATTACAATGTGAAATGAATTCACAATATATCAAAAAGAATATGTAAACAATTTTATTTTAATAATATTTTCTCATTTTAACAGTGATTTTAGCAAAATAAGTGTATCAAAGTTTTACGATAATATTGATGATATTAGTTCAGCGGAGAAACAGAATGAGTGTTGTATTTGTCTTGAGAGAAAGACGGATATTCTATTGCCTTGTGCCCATACCTATTGCAAGCAGTGCATTGAAGAATGGTAATATCAATACATTAAAAAGAAACAAAATAATTTATTTTTTTTAGGAATGAAGATCACCGCACGTGCCCAATCTGCAGGGAGAAGTTGCAAAGCACTGATGATACTTGGGTGCTCTCGGAAGTGCCGAAAGCAGACGAAATCAGCGAAGAAATTAGAACTACCCTCATGGATTTGGCAGGGACGAGCAGTAAGTAACATCAACAAAAGCTTATTTTTATGGCGGTTTTAAATATGTTTTTATTCTGATATATAAATATAGTTGTAATATATATACACATATATTCTTTCATTTTAATATATCCTTAATATATATTCCTGTACAATTTACAATTAGATTTTTAATAGTTTTAACTAATTACAACGTAGATATAAAATTTTCTTGCCTGAGGGAATCCTATCACAATTGAATCGACGATCCGAGAGGCTGGGCAAGCAAACAACAACTTGGTTCCATGACAAAGCAGAACAGCGATAAAACAAAACACGACAAAAAAAAGAACAGTGACAAACAGAACATCAGAAGAATATTATTAAAGTTCAAGCAAGTTTAATATGTTCTGTTTTATCATTTGTTCTTTTTTAGTACTGTTCTGGTTAGTCCAGTTACCCAAATCAGTAATCAAAGTTATGTAAGCTCGAAAAACAAAGATCCGTGTTTCGCGCTCGCCTCTGGCTTATTTCGTCGATTCAATTATTCCCTATGCAAGTTAGATTCGTTACCTAAGATTTGGCGGAAATGAACTTATCATTATCTGTACTTCTTCTTCATTATCGCCTTTCGCTTCTTGTGTTCCTCCTCCATCTTCATGTCCTCCAGATCCTCGCGTATGCCCATTTTAGTACTAATCACTTCTTCGCGCATCTGCTGCGCGAATGTAGACTCCATATTATCGACGTCGTCGTCCAGGTGGCTGTATTTCCGTTTGTCGTAGCCGAAGATCTCGCTGATGTGTTTCGAGTAATCCTCATCCTCCTCCGGCCCGTCATCGATGAAGTCGTCCATCTCTGAATCGTACTCGGAGTCGTCATCGTAAAATCTACCCTTATTGATGATCGGCTTGGGTTTCCTCCTCACATCCTGCGATGGGAATCGTTTCTCCTTAAGATCCCTGGGTGGGAATTGCTTAGGTTTAATGTCACTGGGTGGGAATTGTTTCGGCTTCAGATCGCTAGGTGGGAACTGCTTGGGCTTCTGCCCGTTCACGACCTGCTTGGTTCTGTTGAT
>NW_017096253.1:0-6880 GCF_001412225.1 Nicrophorus vespilloides | reverse complement strand
GGCCACGGCAGACGACGAATCGCGTCTTTCGGCATCTCTGCCAACGCTTGGAATCTTCTTCGGGTCTGGTTTCTTTCCGTTGCGCTCTTCTGTTGGTTTGGTCAATTGCTGGCGCAGTTTGGATCTATCCTCGGGTTTCTGGTTTTGCGGCGGCTTTTCCCCGTTCGTTTTAGACTTATTCTCCTCTCCCAATTTGGGAATTCTTTTCGAAGGAGCGGAAACACCCTGTAACCGAGCCTGCTCCCTCTTCTCCTTTGCTTCCCTGATCTCCTTTTCACGTTCTGCCTCGCGTTTTTGTTTTTTGGTCAGAAGTCGCTCTTCATCCTTATCCTTCTTTTGTTCCACAACGATTGGTTCAAATTGTTTCTTCTCAGCTAACTTCAATAAGTCTAAAAAATATATTGTTATTAGATAGATAATAGTTTTGTTATTAGATGTATATATGAATTGATAAAAGAAATGATTCTATAATTACCTGAGAAATTGATTACTGGAGCAGCCTTCAGATGAGGCTTTTTCACCTCTTTCTTCTCTTCCCTTTTTTCCTCAACTTTATCATTCTCATAGACATCACTATTTTCTCTTTTCCTTTTCCTTCTATGTGGCTGATTAGCCTCCTCCTTTTCCTTCTCTAGAGCTGCTCTCACTCTATCCTTTGTGTTGCTTAGATTGGTGCTAACCTTTTTCTTGCCCAAACTGAATTTTGGTTCATCAGGCATTTTGCTGTACTTCTCCATCATCTTGTTGTAGAATTCTGATGCGCTCTGAGACACGTATCCGTAATCGTCCTCATCGGGTTGGCATGCACCTGCCAACGTGATGGCAGTGTTATCCGAATCTACGGCGTCCTGTATCACTGACTGGTTCGCCGATTTCGTTCTCTTTAGCATAACGTTCACCCTTCTGGTGGCCTTCTTGTCTTTGGATCTGAGCTCCAGCAGTTGATCCCTGCGTTTATTGGCATCGTTTGTCTTCTGCTTTTCCTCCAGTTCCTTTCTGGCAAGAAACTTCTGGATGTTCACAGAAAGCGTCTTCGAGCGCTGCTCCTTTTTCGGAGGCTCAAATTTGGTCGAATAATATTTAATCTAGAACAGAATGAATGCGACAATGAATATGAGTCTGGGTCGTAAATATTTGCATATATATACATACTTCTTTCTTTGAACCCTGGCCATTTTTCTGAGCCTTGCTCAGAAGCGTACCGAAATCCATAATTGTGATTAAAAATTGTGTGGTTCGACGATGAAATCTTGAAATATTATAGATTTAAGTTATGAGCACGGCCACTGGGATGTGGTACACTTCACTACCTTTAGATGATACTGACGAATTGAATACCACAAACAGCTGTTCTCACTGACAACTTGCTTCTGTCCTGTTCTGGTCCGAAGCAACGTATATATGCCCATCTCCTAGTACACCAGATCTGGGGATTTCCGTTGCCAACCCAAAAGTGGCGAGACGTGCGCATGCCCAAGATCACGTGGAGTGTGGTAAATTGAAATTATTGCACCTGCAATAAAAGTGAAAGTACAATTTTAAAATTTTATGATCGTTCATCTTAAACCATTACAGAATTTCTGGAAAAATTAAAATAATAATGCCCTAACACAAGTTTGGAAATACATTTTGGTGGAAAATTGAAATTATTGCATCTGCAATAAAAGTGAAAGTACAATTTAAAAATTTTATGATCGTTCATCTTAAACCATTACAGAATTTCTGGAAAAATTAAAATAATAATGCCCCAACACAAGTTTGGAAATACATTTTAGTTTTGCTTTCACAGGACACACAAATTATATTTATAAACTATAATCCGCTATAAATAAAAATGCAATGACAAAAAAGCAAAGATGGTTAAAAAAATACACAAGAATATATGTACAAAAGTCTTGTAAATGATGTGGCAGGTGAACATCCGGGACTTCTCGTCGCTACTTGCCACTCGTTATGCGAAACGTCGCTCGTTAAATGACTCATTTTGTTTTTAAGCTTTGAATTGAAGGTAAATGAAGATTAAAGAAAAATATTTCATAAAATGTATTATTTATTCGTTTCGTACATGTTTGGTTCGAAGAGGTTTCTAATGTAATTAATCTTATCTTCGCCATAAACTAAATCTTTCCACTCTTCAAAATGAGTCAAGTGTCGAACCTTCGTTTGGTACATGCCTCTCAGTTGCACATGCAGCTTTGTAAATGCCTTGGGTCTAATCAGCAGAACAGCGTATCTAGAATAAATGGAATCAATAGGCAAAGCGTTCGTCCGTGACCTGCAAGAGAATATGGTAGTGCTCACTTGACGTCCTCCTTGGCCTGAACAACGTAATCTATGTGACAACCGTACGGTGTTATGACATCGCTCAAGATATTCTTGGAGTTTTGGAAATACTTGATCAGGTAGAGTTTCACCTTGAAGGAGAAGCTGCGGTCGTAGAAGGCATTTTGTGAGACTGAAACAAGTTAAGTTAATTAGCATTTTCGTAGATTTTTCTTTGTATAATTTTTCATTTACTTAAAGTCGCCTTACGTTCAACCTCATCTATATACTTTTGATGAAACCAGGGCACGTTCGATTCCGGATAATCGATGCAGACAGTCCGATTAACATGAGTCTATTCTGCGTCTAATTTCTCTAGGAATTGCGGCGTGAAAATCTGCTTAATGAACGTGTCCGAAAGGTAATTAAAATAGCTTAATCCGAGGCAGCTCTGTATGTAGGAGAGATTCGGCATTCTTTCCTGGTCCCTTTAACACGTATGAAGTAAATCTGTGTTAAAATTTGCGTTCACATTTACCTGACGATTAAATCTGAGAAACTGTTGAAAAACTTTTCCGAATTCTTCGGAATCTATCCGCAATTGTAGCAGAGGTACATGACCTTTTCGGCGTTAACGGCCATCACGTAATTTTTGGATCCCGAGACATAATCGGCCATCGCGTCCAAAATGTTGGGCAGGAAGAAGTTGGATGAGAGAAGAGCATAGGACATATACTTGATGATCCTGGAGCACATGTCTTCGCTGTTAACTTTGGCTTGCATCAATTTCGACATCATGTGTTTGGAGCGACCAGCTCCCCGACACATCATCGTCTTGATCAGCAGTTGCAGCTTGCTCATATTGATCTCGTCCTCCTGCAGATCACGTTTGATGCACTTGTCGATGGTAGCATTAAAGATGTTCACGTACCGCGACTGCAGCAGTCGGTTCTGAGATTGATACAAACCTATCTGGAAGCTCTTGCTCAGATTATAACAGTCCACCGCGTTGATTTTCTGCCACTGGATGCTCCGTTTGTTCACCACGTGATTAAGAATGGAAACGTCGTTTCCATAGGCCAACACGAATGAAGAGAGCATCGCGAACCTCGCCGGGATATAATTGATGATGCCCTGCTCAATCTCACCTTCCAACCACTGCTTCAGCCGCTTCTCTAATTTTACGTGCCTCAGGTTCGTGCTCTGATGAAAGTTGATGTAGTTGTTGCAAACCTTAAGCAGATATGCGTTTTTGAACTCCAGGTTTTGCTCCATCACCTTGAG
Organism: Nicrophorus vespilloides; assembly: GCF_001412225.1. Classification (NCBI taxonomy): domain Eukaryota; kingdom Metazoa; phylum Arthropoda; class Insecta; order Coleoptera; family Silphidae; genus Nicrophorus; species Nicrophorus vespilloides. The sequence goes on along the minus strand of NW_017096253.1, from coordinate 3,334 downwards.
CAGTTTCGTCCAATAGGCTTTGCACATTAGCGGATCCGAGTTCTTCATGTAAAATAGCACCTTAAAAAAGTCCAGCAGGTTTTGACCCGACATGTCGTATTCCATGAACTTCTTCACAATATTAATGAATTGCAGCCGCTGCGAAGGCAACGAAAAGGACGCGATGCACGAGAGCAACTTCAAGCGCACCTCAAGAGACCCCGTCTGATCGCTGTCCAATTGATGTAAAAACTTTAACGCGCATCTTTGCGTCTCGTTCACAATCTCCGCTGGTTCATAGTTCTTCAGCAACACCTACAATCAAACCAGACATTTTACATCATCATCAACACTCGCAATCAATAAGAACCCACGTCGAAAACATTAATTAATTGATGCACATTCAGTATATTAATGTGGTTCTGCAACTGCATGATGCACTGGCTGATCAGCAATGTATTTCTGTACCTCCAATGTGGAAAATTCAAAAACATCACGACTTTCAGGATAGTCACATGTTCGTTCTTGTTGATCACCCCATTCTCAATCAGACCCCTCACTTTATTCTTATATTTCTCCAACACCTCTTCAGTGACTATCTTATTTAGATTATTTAAACAAATTGAAATGGACCTAATATCCTCAGCAGTATCACACTTATCTAAAACAAAACAGAAAAAAACCAATTATAATTTAAACAACAAAACAATGTTTCACTGCAATTAGTTATCAATAAAATTATAAATATGTGGTATAAGATTTTTGCAATAAAAGTATGAGGCTAAATTGTAATTGCTGAACACTGTTTGCGTATACCTAGAGGCTCCAACCACAGAAAAATCTTCACAAAGTTTCCTTTCCAACTCCCTAATTAATTTCTGCATAGTGTCATGTCCCACATCCACTCCAATCTTATACAAATATAGTAGAGTAGCACTAAGTACATTTGGATCATCAAATTCATCCTCCTTTATTGATTCCAACAAACTCTTGATCTCCTCCTGATTTAGCAGCTGACAAATATAATCATTCAAGAGTGCCTTGATCTCTGGTTTTTCATTTGTTATTGTATTTATGTGACAGAACATCTTTTGCAGATCCCAGAGCACAAGCACAATCTGTGCATGATGGGTGTAATCAAGGATATTGGAAAACTTGTTGACTAAGTTCAACACATCGTGCACGCAGGAGCACTTCTTGATGTCATTTATGAGGGGATCACTGGAATTTGGATAGAGAATGTCTTTCACCAGCATCGGTTGATCTTGGTTTAAAATATTATTGAAATACTCTTCAGAATCAAAGGCTTCATCATCGTTTATATAGCAGGATTCTTCATGGTATTCATGCAGTGCAGTGTTAGTGTGAAAGTTTCTGATGAAATTCGTGAAAATTTTAATTTCTTCGCCGCTAAAAATGTGGACGGTCTTAATTTGTAGCTTCTCATAAGCTGATAGGAAATCCATCGAAGAATCAGCATTTTATGATCGCAGTAATTTGAAATTTAAATTACACTTTTTCTTAGGTTAAGTTTTTGGACTACGCTCTGACTTCAGGGATGACCACCTTCGATAATATTTGTATTTGGCTAAACTACATCCTACCGTAAAATAATCACTCGAGCATTTTATTTTGAAAGAGGAATACAATTTATGAACTTTAGTCTAATAGGATTTCTGCTATTTATTATCATTTGATAATATATCAAATGTTGGACAACCCTGGAAAATAATGTATTGTATGCAATACATTTAAGCTAGAATATATTTAAAATTTTAATACAAAACCGTTTGCATTAGATTTATATATACTAAAAAAAACAGCAAAATGAGAAATGTTGAAATTAAGGCCAAAATTAGAGACATGGTCAAGATTTTAGCTAAAGCGAAGGAGTTGAGTGGTTCAGAGGGTGTCAGCATCCCTCAGCATGATACATTTTATAAAGCCCCTCTGGGAAGATTAAAATTACGCCGATTCGAGCTTAGTTAATTATTGTTCAGTGGATTCTTATTTGATTGCTTAAAATTTTCTCGTCAATATATTTAAAATATTTTGGTAATATGCTAAAATAAAAAAGAGTATGTGTTGAATATAATTATATATTCAATTATTTATTCGTAAAATTGCTCAATTGAAAAACCGAAACCGGTGTCGTGTGCTGGGATGGAATATCTCTGGACCTGGATATTTATTAATACAGCAAATTACAAAATAAAAAAAGACTCAATAGAATAGTATAAATATCACAAATCAAAAAAGTCAACTGATTCAAAGGGCTATTGACTATAGGTCCTTCTGCCCGTTCAAATTTTTATTTTGCGATATAAAAACTTTGATGGTAGTATGCCGGTGCTAAAATGTATATCGTTATATTTGATGTTTTACTCGATTTTAACTAATTTAAATTGTTTTTTTTTTCGATTTTAAATTTGAATTGTAACCGGAACCGAACCGAAACTGAACCGAGATTTTTAGACAAACCGAAGTTGCAACGATATATATTTACTTTGAACGTAACCGTAAAGAAATTAATTTCGGTTCACTCTATACTTTATTCTGATTGCTTAGATTAAAAAGGCGATTACAAAAATGAATGTCAATTGTAGTCTATACTCTAAAATTTTAGTAAAACTAATATAGTATGTACAATCATGCCTAGTATTTTTAATTTAGACAGGAAACGCAGAATTGATATACTATGATAGACCAGATGCGGAAGGACCGTCTCTATCTGAATTTGAGCTTCACGATGTCCAGGCACCGAATGTTAACTCTTTGAACAATGTTCTATCCAAAGCTTTGGGAACTATAGGGGACGTTAAAAAAATTCGCCAACTGTTCATAGTTGGTCAAACCAGAATTCATGTCGATAAAGTTGAGAATCTTGGAGATTTCATGGAATTAGAGGCGCAGTAAAGAATTTGCGTGATTTGCGATTAGTGTGTTCCAGATCAGTCCTCTGTATCGCAGCTCCGAGGCGCCATTGAGCGATGATGCTTACCAGACACATAAAAAACAGACGATGAACGAACTCGAGTAAACAAAAATAATTCCATCGCCTTCGAAAAATGTTTATAGATCAGACACATAAAAAAATACATGAATTTGCAAAACAAACTCTACAACGCAACATGAAGAGCGAATACATGAATATAAATATACGAAAGACAATGTGTGACACAATACTTGGTAATGAGAACAACCTTAAAATTGAAAATTCAAATAAATGCAACACACTAACTGTAATAACGGCTGTTGCCATATAAGAGAGGGGGAAAAGCAAATGTGAATCGAGTGTACGACTCTCTCACGTCTTTCCTTGACCAATAAAAAACTATGAAAACTTTTGTAAACC
>NW_017096252.1:26501-30024 GCF_001412225.1 Nicrophorus vespilloides | reverse complement strand
TGAACACGAATTACAGCCAAACGGCTAAACCCACAATAATATATCGATAATTGCTAGATTCCCCAAACATTCAGCTAACAGCTGTTGCATTCTAATTCCCAAAGAACATCAAAACACTAAAAACTAACTTTTTACGAATTATATCCTAGTGTATCTAATTTGGAAATACGCATAAAATTTGTGCGAATATTTCGATTACGTCTCGCGTTCCATTCAAAAGAAGAAGAAAAAAAAGATTAATGTTTGCTCGTTGATACTTAAGAACTAGATTGGTAACTAGGCGAAACGGCAAGAAGAAACGTAATGCAGACTCGCATTTTCCTCGTACATGTATGAGTGTTTGTGTGAATGGGCGGATTGCCGTTAAGTAAGTAAGTGAAATGGGAAAATATTTTTCGCCGGATGAATGGAAGAGGGCCGAGGCGAGGCGAGTCAGGAAATTTATGGTTCTCTATTCAATAAGAGTTGATCCGTCTTGTAAACACCTCCAGAAATGACCCTCCGGAGAACGAAACCCAACGCCAGACCGAAAATATATAAAATATCTAATACAGAAAAGTAAACCAAATCAACTATAATTTTCTTCACAGTTATTCAATAAACTTAATTTAAGAACAAACCAGAAATTGATTGTCTTTGATCAACTGAAAACTATAAAAATCACTTGTTTAAAGAGTGTTTAAATCGTTGATGCACTTGGGGAACGGCAGATGGCATTCGGTAAACTGAAACGCGGAATTATTGTTTATTAACAGCGGAAACTTTATATCTCTGCATATTATTACCGCATCACACGTGTTTACGAGCAACTTTGAGTGTTCGCAGCGCAACATTCTCTCATCGTGAACGTCGAAAACGTCGTTTAAGTAAACTATACAGCAGATTCAACTAAATACGTAATATTCATTAAATCTAATCTACACTCAAACACAAATTAAATGAATATATCAATTCAAACTAAATCATTATAATTAGTTACTTGGACTGGAAAAGCAAAAAAAAAATTATTAATTATTTCTTGCATAACTAATAGTTGTTATTGGATCATCGTTGTTATTACATATAATTAGTATAATTGCTCGTAAAATATGTTATTGATGGACTTGTTTTTTTTTCCACTCATCATAGTTGATCTACGAGAGAATCGGGTAAAGGTTAGAAGGCGGACTTGTATTAAACATAATTATCCGTATTCTATTACACAACATCTCGGATTACCGTTTTTATAACTCGTTTAAATAACAACAATAATTCACAGTCTGGTAAAACTGGTAAAACGTGAATAGAAATACAAATTATTCGTTCAAACAATTTCAATTTAATTTGTGTTAATCTTTTTTCTTAGACGAACTTGAAACGTCTTAATAAATTAATTGTCATTCTACATTGTTATATAATATAATGAAATTGAAATTACGAATTTAATTTGATTTAATATGAAACATCAATATTTTCTTAATTTTATATAACTATGCATAACTTTCTTTATGTAAATCACTTTTGATTATGCAATACATTTCTTTTTACATACATTTCAGTACTAATTTAGAAGTTTAAACTAATTTCATTATGACAACTAATGTAGTCATGATCTTAGATTTTTTTTTGATAATTAATGGATAAAATTTAATAAATTTAAATCTGGAATTTGTTGAAATTTCTTGAAAACCAACAATGATAGATTAAATTTAAAATATGCATATTGAAGCTAAAAGTATATAGAATTGAAAATGTCTATCTCTATTATTGAGACTCTTTTCATTTGTTTCACACAATTGATGCAACGAAATTAAAAGTTTTTGAAAAGCTGCATTTTCACATTTTATTTAATTTCTCGAAAACCAATCAAGATAGATCAAATATAAAATATGCATATTAAAGCTAAATCTACATGGAATTTAAACTGTCTATCGGTATTATTGTATCTCTTTAATTTTTTACGTAATAAATTTTCAAAATTACAACTGTATGAAAAGCAACGTCTTCATATTTTCTTTAATTTCTTGAAAAGTAATAAAGATAGATTAAATATAAAATATGCCCATTAAAGCTAAAACTATAGGTAATTATATGCATCTAAATCTATTTAGATGTTTGTTTCCGTTTTTTACGCAATAAGCTCTGAAATTTGAAACAAATAAATAATATTAAAAATTCTTCTTTTTTTTTTAATTAAATGTATGTACAAAACGGTATTTCATTACAATTCAATTAACGTTACGTAAATAATTGATTCAGATAAGCAAATACTAATTACAGTGGATTATTAATTATTCAATATTCCTGTTAATTACATATACGAATTCGGACCATTAAAGCCCTTTCAATATTCGCACAGAAAACTTCAGTGCACGTCTGGAGCATCCTCTGAAATTCTTCGTCCTGGCATGTTCGAGCGATTTATCTAATGTCGATCTGGAACATCTGTAAAACAGTCCATGATTTCTGATTGAAAACCGCGTTTCGTTCGAACATGCAAACTTCCACTTTAGTTCACTCACAACCTCTTCTTTCTCTCTTTCAATTACTCATTTTTTAGGTTTAAATTGAATGTAATAAATAGTTTCATTTAATTATTTATAACATATTGAATTTTTTGCTGTAAAAGTTTTGTTAATAGTTAGCGAAAGTAAACACGAAAGCTATTGTTGTTACGTGCTTTTGTGTCTTCGGTACGTTACGTATCCCGCGGTGTACACGTAATAAACTGTGTGTGTTTTTGTGTCCACTTTGTGTTTGTGTCTCGCGGAGTAAATTTTGTTATTGTTGGAAATGTTTTTGCGAAATTAACTTAACTTAATTTAAATTTCATATTACATGAAAATATGTGATAATATTTTACAAATAATCCAATTAATTATTCGTTTTGTAATGTGAAGGGAAAATGTCTACATTTTATTATGTTTTTAGATACAAATGAATAGTTGTTATTTTGTGAACGTGTAAATGCAAGGGAATCTTGGGAAATTGTGTTTGTTGTGTTCAGGAGAGCTTTGGGAAATCTCGGCTCTCTGTGGAATTCTGATTTCTTGTAGATGTTGCAGTAACAAAATTGAATACAAAACAAAATTGTACTCTTTTACTAATAGAGAGTAGTTTGATACTAAAATTTCTTGTAAAAATATTTGATAAAATCTAAATTATTTTTTTAAAAACTTTTAGTTAAGAATTAATTGAAGAAAATTTATTTAATTATTCAAAAACCAATAAAGGTAGATTAAATCTGAAATATACATATTAAAGCTTAAACTATAGGGAATTAAAAATGTCTATTGGAATTGTTGTACACCTCTCCGTTTTCATATAATATTCTTTTTAAAGTTATAAGTCTTCGAAAAGCAGTGTCTTTGCATTTCATTAAAATTCTTGAAAACCAACAACAATAGATCACATATAAAATATACATATTAAAGCTTAACCCTTGAGGAAATTTAACATATCAAGATCTATTATTGTTGCTCACTTCATTTGTACGTAATACATTTTCAAAATGCAGAAATAAAATTTCCAAATATTTAAAAAA
>NW_017096252.1:2148-26495 GCF_001412225.1 Nicrophorus vespilloides | reverse complement strand
AACTAATAACGACAGATTATATTTGAAATTTGAATATTAAAGCTAGAATTATAAGGAATTGTTAATGTCTAATGGTATTATTGAAATTCCTTTTTCAAAATTTTGAAAATTTGAAAAGTCCTGACTCCACAATTTATTTAATTTCTCATAAACTAATTAAGATGGATTCAATTCAAAATAAGTATATTAAAGGTAAAACTATGGAGATTTAAAAATGTATATCTGCATTATTCAAATTGTTTTCATTTTTACGTAATTATTTTTCAATTTGATGTATTAAAATTAAAAGCCTTTGAAAAGCTGTATTTCCACATTTTATTTAATTTCTCGAAAACCAGTAAAGATAAATTAAATAGAAAATAAGCATATTAAAGGTAAAAGTATAGAGAATTTCAATATTTCCAAGAGTTTTTCGTATTTATGTAATGAATTGTTAAAATTTAATTAGAATCTATGTCTCCACATTTTATTTAAATTCTCCAGTATTAAGAAAGATGGATTAAATATAAAATATAAATGTTATAGATAAAACTATGGTAAATTGATATGTCTTTCTGCATAATTCAAACTCAATTCGTTTTTACGTAATGCATTTACAAAATTGATGTATCGAAATTAATATTAAAATTTCCATATGAAATCTTAGAAATTATAAAGATAATTGATGCCGGATTTGTATCCTTGAAGTGGAGCAAAATTATGCAGAGTCATCTGGGATTGATCCATTATACTTCGAGCAGTAACTAACTACTTCTTCCTCTTCGCAAAACCATCAGCGTTTGCTTTAAAAACCGCACCCTTTCTCTCCTTCCTCCATCCTTTCCTTCCTCCGTCTAATGATGATGCAAAGCCGAGTATTATTGGCGTCGGCGATACACCATTTCCGGTCCATTAATAACGAGCAGTAATAATGGAGAGAACAAGGAGAAAAAAATTGTAAAAAAATAAAACGAGGAGAATGGAAGGTACAGCGGCGGCAGCAGCATCCATTAGCGAGTAATAAATATCTCGCAATTAATGTAGTAAAAAGCAAATATGTTTCCTCATTTCCCTGCAACCGTTAGGGGATGATGGTTTCGTTTCTCTTCTCTCTCTTCTCTCTACATTGTGCGCGAAGAAAACGTTTGCTGAATGGAGATGGGTGGTGCCCCTTTTGTGCGCCCTTGCAGCCTCCGGCCGTGTTGCTTTCTCTACTCTTCAGCCGTTCGACGTGCGAAAGGTCCGTCCGCTCGCAGCGATTTATTGAAAGCCAAGTGCCCACTTTGTTCGTCCCATCAATATTAACGAACGTTTTCCACGGAACGGAACAACAAATACGATTTACATCCATCCATCCCCCTTTTGGTTTTGGGGGAGTTTTCCCACCCCCATCATCAAACACATACCTACGAGAACGTCGGTCCTTCCTCCCTTCCTCCACGGTTTCAATCCGGCAAACGAACCGGAGCGCATAAATAATGCGAGCACAAAAGGGCTCTGCGCAACTGAACGTAACAGGAAACTGCAGCGTTCCAAATAATAATCGCGTTTCATTTCGTTATCCAATATTTATTTAGGTTTACAAGCAATTTGAGAGCATCCCAGATAATCTTATAATTATCAACTAAAAGTTTTAATTAACTGTTATAATCTTTTAGTTTTTTTGATAACTTTGTAAAACGTTACAACGTTTTCAATAAAAATTGAACTGTTTAAATTATCTTTTTCGACTTGAAACTTTCGAATTATTCTTTTTGTAAAGCAATATTTAGTTGTAAAGTGTGGTTTGTTGCCCATTTCATTACGATTTTCTTAGGAATTCTAACAAAAAAAACATGTTCATTTATTATTGATTCGATATTATTTGAGAAAAGTTCGTTCTTTTTTGATTATACCTGTAGAACAAATATACTTGTTTCTATATGATTTGGGTCTTTCCTTTATTAAATAATTAAATAATACGAAACAAACATCAAAAGAACGAGGAAGAAGGAAGGAATAAGGAGGAAAACGATGTTAAATAAAATGGAAAAGTTTAGGTCGAAGAGTGGAGAAGAAGAGAGAATCATTTATTTACGGTGAGCTAAACGCTGGGCAGAATCCGAAAACTTTTCTTGATTTATAATGCTCTTATGGGCTTCTTCCACTATCCATTCCACAGTTTTCACCACTGTTTTCGCATCGTGGAAAATCCCATTTCCTTTTTCTTTTCACCTTTTTCAATGTTTCTGCTTGTAGTTAAATCGAGCAAAATCCCCCAAAAAAAAAGAATTCAGATTCAGAATCGATGATGAAACGGAAGATCTTAAGTTATTCACGAAATTAAACAAGAAAATACATATAATGTGGAGTCATCTCTTCGAGTTTCTTTTGTCGTTTTGTGCTTTTGTTGTTGAGACTTTTAAAAGGTTTTTTCTCTCTCTCTTTCTTTCGACTCTTCTTTTTTTTATTATGTTTTCTTCCAAAAAATATGTTGTTTCCATCACACAAAGTAAGTTTCTTGCAAATCATGCAAAGATTTTTATTTAATTGTTGATTTTTTCAGTTAAAAATATTTCTAATTTGCAAATGAATTATTAAAATAATATAGTTTTCTAACAAAAATAGAAATGTAATTAGATTATCTTTAATTAGATGTGAATAAACTCGATTAAACTAGAAAAGTTCTGTAGGTTAATTTTAATGTTATGGAAATGTTTAATCAGCGACATCAGTCGCCCTGTTTAATTAACGTTTTGAATTAGTGTACATAGTTTACAATCGTCTAAACTAATTAGCTTACATGAAAATATACCTTCGGTTTACATAAGCGTCTAATCAGCGTTTTCACTCACTCACTTGAATTAAATGCATGATTATTTTATAATACAAGTTTTTTTTCCTTACTGTATTTACATAAATTTTACATAAATTCATTTAAAGTTGTGTACTAGTAATGTAAATTAAAAATTTCATAAATAATTTGATTTATTTTAATTTGCAATCGAAGTTTAAAGTGCAAAATGCCAAAAATTAAATAATTAAATTGCTCGACAGCCCTTTATGATACAAAGTTCATTTTAGACTTATTTTAAATATGAAAGACCAAGCTTTTCAGTACGTCTTTTTCCATCTTTCTAACTCTTCGGAAACCAATCGACGTTCAAAATTTGATATTCAAAATGTCAAAATCTTAATAATTAAATTGCTCAAAAGCTTTTTATGATACAAAGTTCATTTTAGACTTATTTTAAAGTCGAAAGACCAAACTTTCCAGTGCGTCTTTTCTCATCTTTCTAGCTCTTCGGAAACCACCGTAACTGACGTTCAAAATTTGAAATACTGAATGTCAAAAATGTCAAAAACAAAATCATTAAATTACGCAGACGCCCTAAAAATTACATTGGTAATATCATAAAAATCTGTTACAAATCTTATTAGAAATTCCATAGACATCTTGATAAGAAACCTCATGAAAAATATCAAAAACTAAATATCAATTCAGTGTTTACTTGCTAGTCATGTAAATGCTTTTAACACTCTGTCAAAATTAAGTCTCGTCCATAAAGAAGAGAAGGGAAAAAAAACGCTGCATAATTCATGGGTCGGTGGGAGGGAAAGTTTGCAAAAATAGACGTGGCGAATGAAGGAGGAAGACGCGCGCTAGTTTTACAACCGGGAGACATAATAAATTTCAGTTTCATAATAAATTTTGACGAGAATGTGTTTAATACTGTAGAGAGAGAGAGAGAAATAGATATAAAGAGAAGAAAGAATGAGAGAGAATACAGAAGAAAAAAAAGTGGCTGACACAGGCTATTTACTTGCCCGGCCAGCGAATATGCATAATTTATGCGGATCCTTGCATAATAGTCCTTAACAATATCTTTTTCTTGCAACTCTCCACTTTTTTTTATTATTATTCTATTATTCGATGATTTTTACTGTCCAGAAAATCTGCTATTGAAACTGTACTGTTTTTTTTTTTGTAATTCTTTTGATTCTGTTTTGATGCTAATTAATAAAGAACAAAATTGAATCATTTATAGGTTAAAATCACTGCTCAGGGTGTTATAAATTCGTCGGCCGTGCGTTGCCGAAATTATCATAAATGTTACTATAAATCCTGAAAACGTGAATTTTCATATTTACTTCTTTCCATCCTGTTTCGTTATTTTTGGTGGAGGCGCCTGGCACGACCTCAATATATGGCGTGTATCTAAATACAAACTGAAAAAACTGCGGTTTTCAGGACCTTATTATGTCATCAAAGCAGTGTAAACATTGAACCGAGTCTTCTAATTCAGTTTTTGGATTACAGGGTGGATGGATTAATTACGGTTATTCCTGTGTGCACGTGTATGTGGGTACACCGTAGACAGTTCAAATCGCAAAGGAATGCGACTATAATTTACCGAAATTTCCGCGTTATTTCCCACCAGAATCCGAGCCGATAATTCAAAACAAACACGATTTCTGCTTTGCGTGTGCATCTGCGTATATATATATATTTCGTTTTCTAATCTAACCTTCTGCTCTCGGCGAGGGACGATGATGAAAGGGCAGGACGATGATGAAGGACAAAAAAAATTGCGCGCGCGCTCGCAAAATTAGGGATGTATTTTATTTCACGCAACGCACATAAATAACGCAGAAAAATATACGTGTACGTAAAAGTACCATTTCCGCATCGATAAAAATTTCAAAATCTGAAATGCAAAATGTCAAAATCTAAATAATTAAATTGCTCGACAGCCCTTTATGATATAAAGTTCATTTTCGACTTATTTTAAAGATGAAAGACCAAGCTTTCCAGTGCGTCTTTTTCCATCTTTCTAACTCTTCGGAAACCATCGTAATCGGCGTTCAAAATTTGAAATGCAAAATGCCAAAAATTTCAAAATCTAAATAATTAAATTGCTGGGAAACTCTATATGATACAAAGTTCATATTAGACTTATTTTAATGATGAAAGACCAAGCTTTCTAATTATTCCTGTGTGCACGTGTATGCGGTTACACTGTAGACAGTTCAAATCGCAAAGGAATGCGCCTATAATTTACCGAAATTTCCGCGTTATTTCCCACCAGAATCCGAGCCGATAATTCAAAACAAACACAAGCTTTGCGTGTGCATCTGCGTATATATATAAGTATTTTTTTCTCTAATCTAACCCTCTGCTCTTGCAAAGGGCAAAGATGAAAGGGCAAGACGATGATGAAGGGCAGAAAAAAAAATTGCAAAATTAGGGATGTATTTTATTTCACGCAACGCACATAAATAACTGTAAAAAATAAAATATACGTATGTACGTAAAAGTTCCATTTCCGCATCGATAATAAATTGAATTTTGATGCGCGTTTTTTTTTTCATTTCATTCGAGTGTGTTACATCTTTTTCTCTTGATATTAAAACATAAAACGTACGCATTCATTTTGTTATTTTTTTTTTTAACTTTTCGTTTCGTTTATTTCGCGTACGCGAAAGCAATTTGGGGAAACGTATTTATTTTTTTTCGTTGCTTATTATTTCATATTTCCCTTTTCTCGTTTGTTTTGTTTTGTTTTGTTTCGTTGCCTCTTTGATTCGTTTTTTTTTTTAAATTTGAATTACGATTTTTGTTTTTTGTTTCATGTTGCATACGTGAAATTGACTTTGTGATGATTCGAGACAATTTTACGTCTGCATTTGTCGTATCTTATATTAAACTTGAACATTTCAGTTTATAAAGAAAAATCTTTGAAATTCATTGAATAATTTTTACACTTTTTTTTTTACATAATATTGTTGATGATTATTGAAATATTTTTGTTTGTTAATTTATTTTTTTAAAAGAAAAGTTTTCTGAAACTGCTACAGTTGATTTATTTATTTATTGATTTATTCTTAAAATCTGTAGTAAATGTTAACGGTTTTTTTTCTATTTCAATTTGAAAATTTGTAATTTTAAATACAGTTTTCTGTATTTTGTACCAATTTTTTTTTGTTGGTATCCAGAAATGCTGCTTTTTTTTTCCTCTCTTTTGAATGGAAAATTAACGTCTGCAAATTAACGTCCGGCTAATTAAAATCGCACGCATTCGTGCATTCGGATAAATCACTCGAAAGCCTGAACATCCGAAATTACGCACATACATTACACAACTATATCTATATAGCATCATGATCATCATCCGTGCAGTATGCATGTATTCATTTATTTACTGAATATATGCACGAGCGATTGAAAATTATCAATAAACATTTTCAGCGGCCGCAACACACGCACGCACGCACATGCGTTAATTAAAATCGCATATTTCGCACGTTCCGACCAAAACCGACCGACCCTGCCTATTTCCGGTCGCCCCAAATATACACCCCCGTCCCCCTTCAACCCTCATTCCCATCCATTTGTATTTTGTTTTTTTTTTCTGTCGGGGTACAAAATTGTGTATAAATAACATTGAATACGTGCGGAATTAAATTCGCACACGCTCGACTTTCACCAAATTTTCCAACGTGGTCATTATTGGGTTTAGCAATTTTCCGTCTTTTGTAGCCTTCGCACACACACTCAACTCAATCCCTGTATTTAATTATTTTTTGAGACTACTGTAAATATTTTTTTTTTCTTCTTTATTTCGTTTTCAGGCAAACTCGATTCGGTTTAATCAACTTTTGCATTGACCATATTTTTTAACTTCCATTTCCTAACTTAACATTAGTTATTTAACATACAAAATTAATTATGTTTAATATATTGTAATAAATTGTACTAAAAAAAATCAAAGTTTTAATATGAAGATTTAATTTATTTCTATATTAATCATTTTTGAACATGTATATTATTGAAAATTGATTCAATGAAAAGTTAAATTTTTCAAAAGTTTGCTTCTACAGAAACTTTTCTATTCGATTGATTATTTTATTAGAAATCTTACGTAAGTTTCATAGATTGAAAGGTGATACATTTTAGGTTTTGTTTTGAAATTTAAGATGCGAAATATTTTATTTTTGTTCCAAAAAAATTGTATTTAAGACTAATTAAATGATTGTTTCTTTGTTAAATGACTCTTTTTTTTGTTAGTCGCGCACGCTTATCTTATCTGTCATCCCATTAGGTTGACAATGTTAATGTAATTTACAAAATTACAAAAATGTTTATTTACATAAAGATATAGAGACGTATTTCCATCCCCCCGTTTAACATCTTCAAATTAAAACGAGATAAAACTTGTTATGTTTTAAATTTAATCTTTACATTATGGAAATTTTAGCATCTTCCCTCAAAATTTTACGTTTTACAAAATATTTTTATAAAAATTCTCGATTTTTGATAAATTTTAGGTTTTGTTTTGAAATTTAAGATGCGAAATATTTTATTTTTGTTCTAAAAAAAATTGTATTTAACACTAATTAAATGATTGTTTTATTAAAATCTTGCATAATACTCATATGTTGAGAGGAAGATGTGGTTGATGTACAATTTTATAAAAGTTTACGGTTTTTCTTTAAGCTGAATAATTTGTATTTAAGACTACTTTAATTATAGATGTTGCAAATTGGGTTGATGAATGGTGCCTGGACCGAATGTATTTTTGCACATCGCTCGATGACGTTGACAGTACTTTGAGTTAATTGAAAGGCATCTGACTGGAGTTGTAGACATTAAAGGGTTGTGTCGAGCGTGGCGGCGCGCAATGGTTGGAAGGTTGATGGGTGGAGGAGTAGTAGGAGGAGAGAGTTCTTGCGCTCGACTGTAATAAATTGGCGGGCCAACACCTCATTTACACAATGGGTCCGAGTTAATTTTATCTTCCTGTTCTCTGGAATAAATATGCAAATTTTATGCTCCGAGGTTACACCGCCAATTACTAGACGACGACGATGGTGGCGGAAGAGAAAGATTCCGTTTTTCTCGTTCGTGTGGAATATAAGGTGATGCGGATTAATAGGATCGAAGCTGAAAGAATGGTGTCATGTATTGTGCCTTGTATGTATGTATCTACTCCGAAGGTAATGGAATTAGAGTGCGATGAGGTGTCCGAGCAAGTGTCTTGCGAGCGAAACCTAATAGCGATGCGAGTTGTAATTGGATGAAGAAGGACGGGATGGGGATTGAGATGATGAGAGAGAGTGTGGTGGGACGATGGTTTTCGTATAGGAAACGCGGGATAAGCCAACCCCGGAGCTAATTATATCTGAGTGCGAATTATTCCCTCTCCGGGGAGGAAGCTGCGACTCCCGGACTAATTTGCGGTCCCATGACGGATGCGAGCAACTTCCAACACACATACAAGCACGTACCAAACCCACGTGCATCTTTCTCTCTTCCGCTCGCTCTGATCCTGATCTTCTCGTCCTTTTTCTGCTTCATCGGGCATTCCTTTCGAAGGAAGCCGACATAGACGACGACGACAACAATGAGCCATTACGCAAATTCCCAGCGAAAGGGAAACACCGCAGGAGAATGACATATGGAATAAGAAAATTACCGGTGGTGGTGGATGGAGCAGGAGGAAACACTTCAACGTCACCAGTCAAATCTAACCTGACATCACCGCATCCCTTCACAGCGCATCCATTTACAAAACGAATAGAATTTGCTGGTCTACTCTAAACACGAACAACAGATACCTGAAGGTCGTCTCTTTATTTACATTTTACTTTGTTTCTATACTAAGGGAATATACCTTATTTCAATCTATCATCAAACTAATACTTTTATTCGGTTTGCGTTCGGTAAACTCAGTGCTGCTGGAAGAAGTGATATTGCGGTTCGGAAATCGGAGCAGACGGAGCGGAATGGTCAGGATGTTATTGGACGTCGCCGTCAATCAGGTTGGACAGGTGACCCGGAAGTCTCGTCTGCATTCGCATTTTGTTCGGGTTCGTTTCCGGTCAATAGAGCGGACAGGATTAATATTTAAGATTGCTGCGCATTCATCATCGTCCTCGCAGGACAACGCAATTACCAGCGACGACAGCATCTAAACCAAAATGCAATTCCCTCTTCTAAATCCAACACTGAAATATATAATGATATATATATATATAAAGATACACACATTTATACAAATAATATATTTCAGTTTTATGTGAACTAGTTTCCATGCAAGGATGATAAATGCACGCGCGTTTCACTGTCGAAAGATATATACACTTTATAGACCTTAAGGACGTACATCATCTGTCCTGAAAAATGGACGGCTGAAGCTCGAAGAACGAACGTATGCTAATAATGTTTTGTATTCGCTTCTTCCTATATTTTTTTTCTTGTTGGTCTCGCGCGCTTATCTTATCTGTCATCCCATTAAGTTGACAATGTTAATGTACAAAAAAAATGTTTATTTACATAAAGATATAGAGACGTATTTCCATCCCCCCGTTTAACATCTTCAAATTAAAATGAGATAAAACTTGTTATGTTTTTAAATTTAATCTTTACAATATGGAAATTTTAGCATCTTCCCTTAAAATTCTACGTTTTATAAAATATTTTTATAAAAATTCTCGATTTTTTTGTATGTAAAATGTGATTTTTATTAAATTATTTCAATTTGAATATAAATTATTTTAATTTGAAAATCTTATGTAAATTTTTCTAATTAGTTATTTAAGTAAAGTTCAAACATTTGTCTTTGTTGAAAAATTTCTATAATTAATTTTATTTTTTTGTAAAATTTGTTTGTTTTTATTAAAGAATTTTTAGTTTCAGATTCTTTCGTAAAATCTATGTATTACTTATACAAAATAGTTTTATGTATCTGTAAGATGTAAACTAACTTTTTTGTTTCTAAATAATTCTTGAAAACTTTTCTAACTTTTTGTAATTTTGACTTTTTCGAATTTGAAATCTAGTAATTAGTTTTTTCTTTTGTTATAAAGGCATTAATTTTAAGCAATTTTTTCAATTATTACTGCATTTTTATAAATATTTGACGTTTTATAAAATATTTTTATAAAAATTCTCGATTTTTTTTGTTTAATTTTTATTAAATTATTTTTATTTGAAAATGTTACTTTTATAAACTATTTTTTATATCTAAATTATGAATTTATTCACAGTTTATAATTGAATTTTACTAATTTTTTTTTTTACCAATTTTTTATAATTTTGACTTTTTCGAATTTGAAATCTAGTAATTAGTTTTTTCTTTTGTTATAAAGGCATTAATTTTAAGTAATTTTTTCAATTATTACAGAATTTTTATAAATATTCTAGTTTTTTTTGTTATTATTAATATTTCTTTAAAGATTCAATTGCTACAAAATTTTATATAATTAATATTTTGGTTTTGGCCAGTAATGGAAAAGTTTATAGAAGTTTACATGATTTTTACTACAATTTTTTTTTCTAAGTTTCCATTATTCTATATACTATGTAGTTAGAAACGCAATGGTTTTCTGGATTCTTATTGGAATGGTGTTATAATATATGTGATCAAGTAAGCTTTAACTAGTGTCACGTGCGGATAGACATTTCCCCTCCTCGTAGTCAGAGGATTTTCTGTATCGACGGGAAAGAGCGGAAACGGAAATAAGCGAAAACTATATTTAAAAGCGAGCGTGAGGTTGACCTGGATGTGACATGAATCGTCTGCGGGCGACGTCAGATACATACATCCACACACACTATATAGTGTGTAGTGTACGAGCGTGTGCATGATGAGGACAAAATAAAAAGAGTCATCCCATTATGGATTTAAAAAAAAAATCTTCTGGTTACGGTTTGTGGCTGTGGCGAGGTGTGCAAACATAAATCAAAGGTCGGCGTTAATATTCAAATATACGACTTCCTCTTTCACCCCCTTCAAAAATAAAAGCCTATCGTGTTGTTGCGTTGTGCTTTTATTTTTATTATTTATTTAGATATACCTATTTTTTTCATTTGTTTGTTGCCTTTTGCCTAAACGGAAGGCGCGATGTGATAAGGGTGAATTGTGTTTCGCACGCGGCCAGATTTGATTACGTTCATTTTCGAGGGGATGTTTGCTTTTTTTTTTTGTATCATTTTCTGTCTCGCAGATTTTGCTGTTTTTTTGTTGTTGTTGTTGTTGATTGTTGTTGATAAGACTCGGATTTTATGGGCAATTGGTAAATGTTTTCTCTTTTGCAAATAAAATTGTAAAAGATAATTATGATTTGTGCGAAATTGCGCCTACCCCTTCAGGGAAAAAAAAACACATCCTGCGATGAGGAAAGGGCGGCGGCTGTGGCAGGATGTACGCAAAAATGAACGCGATTTGCAGGCCGACACGCAAAAACCGCGAACAAAAAAAAATATTGTTCGAGCGAGGTTTTAAAACGCTTTTACTGCCCCCCGTACATTTACAACCGACCTGCATTTATATATACGTATATTCCAACCCCTATTTTTTTCACTGCATCGCTATAAATTCCAATTTTTTTTAATAGCCCAATATCCTAGGAATTATGAAAATGCATTAGGAAACTTCGGTGATTGCCGCAAACGTATCTTCAATTATCCACGTAAACTGCTTATGTGTTATTAGCATCGACGCAAATTTGGGGATTGTCTCAAGGTGGCTGTCAAATTTGCTATTATGTTGGTATTACGTGAAGGTGTCGTAATCCGCGACCGGAAATTACGTGTAATACTCGGGGCCCCCGTTTTGATTGGATCAGATCGCTGCGTCAAGGGGAATCATTGTCTCGCATTTCCTCTCTCCTATCTCCTATCTCCTCTCTCTCTCTAGAGACAACGCCAATGGATGCTTATGCAAGTTGGTATTAGGAGAAGAAACAAAAAGAACGAACGGTTAAGTGCAGATTTTGACGTCTATTGAAATTCCTCTTCACGTGATTCTTGTCTCTCTGCGAAACGCGCGAAAACTTTTTATTTCGATCCATCAATCCATCGAGCAAAGCTTTGGCAAAAGTTTAATTTCGAGAAATAAAGAGGACGAAGAAGCTTCGACGCTGCACATTTTACATCCAGATAGAAATGACGGATCACCTGAAATTGACTTTGCTTTCAGCAAATCAATTTTAAACTTACCTAACCAATTTTGTGATAAGAAATATATCCTACGAAAGTAACTGATTGATTTTTTTTTTCATTTTTTACAATGTGTAGTAGTAATTTAGGGACATTTTCTTATAACGTTACTATTTAATAGTTAAGAAATATTTACGATTTTTATAAGTTTAATTTTTGGAAAGTTTAGAAAATTTGAAGTGTTTTTTTTTTAATATTTTTCAAAATCTTTAAAATTAAATTAACTTTGTGTGGTTACCAAATATATTATATTACATAGTTACTTCAAATTTCATCAAAGATTTCTAAATTTTGCAGTTAAATTATTAAAGAAAGTACATATTCTGTAATTATTGTAAATTTGAGTAAGTTTTCTGATTTCCAAAGTTTTCTAAAATTATCTAATAATTACAATAGAGTTCTTCTTATTCTAAATTTCTATTAATCTTAACGTTTTTATTTAATAGTTCAATAATATTTTAAATTATTTTTTATATTTCGAAGTTTTTTTTTCAAAATTTTCTTTTATTTAAAGAGAAAATTAGTAATTTCCATTTTAATTAACTTTGTTGGAAAGTATAGACAAATTTCAGAGATTAAAGATTTCTAAATTTTGTTTTCTAATTATTGCAAATTTGTGGATTTTTTAAGATTTCTATATTTCTTTCAAATTACAAAATCAAAATCTGTTAGATTCATTTAAAGCAATCTAAATTTGTAGAAATTTTGCTATTAAGTTAGTAAGGATAGTATATTTTGTGAAATATTGCAGTTTTTTTAATAGCTTTTGCATGTTTGCTAATTGTTACAGATCATTGTAAGCAATCATAAAATTGTGATGTGATGAATGATTGTATGAAATGTACGTTAATATATCATTATTTGTAAGGGGATGAAATGCCCTATGATTTCCTATAGTATTTCTTCTTTTTTTTTGTTCTTAAGAAGAAATATGACAACCCTCGAAGGTGTATAATAAAAGTGAGTGGAAGAATGAAACGTTTATATGAAAATTTTATGATGTGACATTGAGGAAAAAGGTGGACGCTAAAGCTCCATTTTCACCCTTCTTCTCCGTCTCTCGCCTTCGGCACAGAACGTTACTTTCCATCCGGAAAGGCCGAGGACAAATGTCCTCATCTAGTCGAGCATCCAACTCACCCTCCTGATACAAATAAATTTACAGGGTGGGACACAAGGATATTCATCGATCGACAATTTACAAATTGCGTCCTTCGAGAGGATTCCGTATTCTCTTTTCATTTAAATATAGAGGGGAAAATGACCAGAGTTGGCTGAAAAGTGAGTGTTTTGTTTTTTTTTAAAGAGTTTTCGGAGCGCGAAATTGTATTCATTAGTACGTAATAATTCGCTAGTTATGCCAGTGCACACCGATGTTAATTTTGCGAGGCATTAAATATTACGAGCGGAGAGAGGAAAAAGTAAACCTCCCCGCAGTCGCAGTTCGGGACATTAATTAGCGAGTATTTAGTTTAGGGGTGGCAAATAACAAAACCGAGTCGCAGTCTCTCCATCTATCTTCAACTTCAATTCGTTGTTTGCAATTTGTTTTCGTTGCATTTTTTTCTCTTGTTTCAATAAACAAAATGTTCATTCATATTCTATATGACAATTATTATTCGCGTTGTTATTATTGCTTGCACGATGTGTACGAATTATAATTAATGTTTATTCAGCGTTTCCATTTAAGTCGTCAGGGGGTTGCTTTAAAAATACACCACTATTTTCGTAGGAATAATAACGTCGTTGCGACGACCCAAACGTTGACTTTTTGTCCTTCCACTGTATTGCAATTTTCTTGTATTATTTAACATTTCATTTTCAATTAATGGTAACTGTACAAATAACCAATGAAAAAACACAATAATTTCAGTGAGAGGACAAAGATCGGTACCTTGAGGAACTGACTGACTTCAGAGCATTTTTTTTTATTATTTATTTATTACTTTCTTGCAATATTTAACTGCAAATTTTCGTAATCTGAAGTAATTATATAACTTCAAATAGTTGTCGAAAAATTTAATCAAATGTATGTTTTTCAAAATACAGTGTAAACTTTGCTCAATACGTTCCAAAATTTCCGGATTTTACTCATACAGTTTTACTCGTTGCAACGACCTAAATGTTGACTTTTTGTCCTTCCTCTGTAATGCAATTTTCTTGTTTTATTTAACATTTCATTTTCACTAAAAATTAATGCTAACTTTACAAATAACCAATGAAAAAAACACAATATTTAAGTGAGAGAACAAAGATCGGTACCTTGAGGAACTAACTGACTTCAGGGCATTTTTTTTATTATTTATTTATTTATTACTTTCTTGCAATATTTAATGCAAATTTTCGTAATCTGAAGTAATTATATAATTTCAAATAATTAACGAAAAATTTAATAAAATTTATGTTTTTCAAAATACAGTGAAAACCTTGTTTAATACGTTCCAAAATTTCCGGATTTTACTCGTACAGTGAAAGAATTTTCCCCATATAAACTAATGTAATATACGATAATGCGTTCCAATTTGGGAGTCATTTTTCTTACAATTTATTTTGCTCGTTAAGCGAAATGATTTCACTGTAATTATGTTGAAAAACAAGGAAATATTTCATTATTCTAATTATGTAACTATCGATGATGTAACTATCTTAAGGATTTGTCGAGAAAATCACGAAAAACTGTAAAAACTGAATAAAAAAAAACGAGAAAAAATGTTCTTCAGCTTATAAAAGGCGACTCGATGACACTACAAAGATGTGTGTAGGCGCGTTGGAAAGGTGAGATATTCAGCTTTCATACGAGTGGTCGATGATGTAATTATCTTTAGGAGTTATCGAGAAAAAATAATCGAATTTTATAATAATTAAGTAAAATTTGTAAAAATTATGTCAAGCTACATTACAATTAATAGATTGAAATGTTAAAGTTATGATTCTATTATGCAACGCTGTTAGAAGTTGTTCATTTTTTTTTCATTTCGTTCTTTTTTTGTTATTGATGTTGGCAAGTGGTGAGGAAAATTGCGCGTTCATTACGTAATCGTGTTTTATTCCGTCGGATAATTGCGTCTGTCGGGGAGGCGGGGGTGGCAAGGAAACTTTCAATATTGCAGTGTGGGGCTAAGTAGTAATAATGGGGTGGCTCTCCGGGGAGATAATGAATGAAAATTAAAGACTTAAAAGGCGGCTGCGGTGGTGGTGGTGGTTGCTGCTGCTACATCGGAGGCGGCTGTAAAAGGTCCACCGCCGCCGCATCCGCCCCTCTGCATTCATTCACGGCCCCATGAATTTCCTAGGCGTCGTCGAAAGACAAATCACTTCAATCAACTGAACTCCGTATTAGATTATCTCGATCCCAGAGAATAAATTGTTTCGAGTCGAGGGAAGCAAAAGAGAAAAGAAAGAAGAAAAAAAGCAGAGATGCTCTTTTTTTTTCTCTTTGGTGGGCGGAAGTAGACCGAGAAGGCAATAATTAAAAGACAGGAAGTTCAGTTCATTATTGAAATAAGTGGGAAATAGGACGTACATTTTTTCCGAAAGCAAATAAGTAAATTTGTTGCTGATTGATTGATGTCTTTGGTGCTGCGTTTCCCAAACTTTTCCTGTTTCGTACATCATGAAATTTTCATGGAACACCTTGTTTATTTTGCAGTGTAGGTAAGGAAACACATAATTAATAAAATTACAAATTTATTCATAGTTTTCAATGAAATTAGATCTATTTAAGTAAATAATTAATCGTTGATTGTTTTTTCTGTTTCTATAATGATGGGGTGAGTTTTTGTTGGTTGGAAGGTTTTTGGATTACGTGTTGGGAAAAATTTTGCGAACGATTTACTCTGGTCAAGGTGATCTTCGATTACGAAATCTCTATTATTTATCCCCCTTTTTTGTTTTCTTGCATGTGCGGAGATGTCTGGGTGAGTGCAGTATTTTTCGACCTTCGGGTAAACCGGATTTTGATTTACAATAACAAAACGGATGCGGCGCGCGATAGTGGTGTAGGATGAGGAGTGGCGAGGATGGAAGAGCGCGCATCCTTGACCGTTCAGCGAGAGAGGACGATTTATCATTTGCCGCACGTTCTTTTCACAAAGGAAACTAATACATTATACAACGGGCGGCGCCGTTTAAGGTGCCGCAGGAACAGTGATGCATCGGTGACCGGAAGCCCTTCGAAGATTCTCCACCCTTTCGCTGGAAGAAACGAAGAAGAAGGTGGCTGTGCTTGGCAAGAGGTGGTCGAACGCTTCTCTCCAACCCCCTGCCCCCCACAGGAGACAAGGATTTTAAACTAATATATTCAAATCCGATCGATCGCGCGCTTTTCCTCTGGGGAAGACGTCTGCCTGCTTCTTTCTCCTTCGGCAAAACGAGAGACGGAACTTCCTCTTTTTGCGCAAATCTCATTTCCACCGTTTCCCCCCAAATTAGCATATTTATAAAATGAGAGGAAAAGACATGCATACACAGACACATATAGAAAAGAAGGAAAAAGGGGTTAAAAACGAAGCTAGTTATCTTTAACGAGGATACGCGTTTTTCTTTCTTTGCTCCTTGTTTGTTCATCTTTCGCCACACGACCAAATATAATTTCATTACGGAAGAGGCAGGTGGACCTCCGGAGGGTGAATGTGGGTTGTTGTGGAGGCCTTCGGGTGTTTGGAAGGAAGGTCACGTAGGCGGCTACGAAAAACAGCGGACACGTAGTAAATTGGAAAACCGACGGCGCCATTAAAATATTTTCCGGATTCGGAAAATTGCGAAATGCATGGGACGAAAGAAAGAAAAATAGGGGAGATTCGGTGTGTGTCTGTGTGTTAGAGTGAGAGAAATAGAGCAATTGTGCGAGAGAATAATTACAATCTTAATTGCGTTTTATCATGGATAAATCCGAGAAAATGCAAAAATAATTTCAACAAATTCCAGATTCAAATTTATTAAATTTTATCCATTAATTTAAAAAAAATCTAAATTAGTACTTAAATATATGTAAAAAAAATGTATTGCATAATCAAAAATGATTTACATAAAGAAACTTATGCATAGTTATATAAAAGTAAGAAAATTCTGAAGTTTTTTTCTATAAACTTTCATATTAAATCAAATTAAATTCGTAATTTCAATTTCATTATATTATATAACAATGTAGAATAAATTTTAATTCCTTAAGACGTTTCAAGTTCATCAATAAAATTCCAGAAAATCTAAGATCATGACTACATTAGTTGTCATAATTAAATTAGTTTAAACTTCTAAATGTGTACTTAAATATATATAAAAAGAAATGTATTGTATAATCAAAAATGATTTACATAAAGAGAGTTATGCATAGTTATATAAAAGTAAGAAAATTCTGAAGTTTTTTTCAATAAAATTTCATATTAAATCAAATTAAATTCGTAATTTCAATTTCATTATATTATATAATAATGTAGAATGACAATTACATTCTCAAGTCCTTTCAAGTTCATCTAAGAAAAAAGATAAACACAAATTAAATTGACATTGTTTGAATGAAATGCAATAATTTGTATTTCTATACACGTTTTACCAGTTTACCAGACTGCGAATTGTTATTATTATTTAAACGAGTAATAAAAACGGTAATCCGAGATGTTGTGTAATAGAATACGGATAATTATGTTTAATCTATCTTTATTACTTTTCAAGAAATTAAAGAAAATATGAAGACGTTGATTTTCATACTGTTGTAATTTTGAAAATTTATTACGTAAAAAATTAAAGAGATACAATAATACCGATAGATACTTTAAATTCCCTATAGATTTAGCTTTAATATGCATATTTTATATTTGATCTATCTTGATTGGTTTTCGAGAAATTAAATAAAATGTGAAAATGCAACTTTTCAAAAACTTTCAATTTCGTTGCATCAATCGTGAAACAATAAATTACGTAAAAATTAAGAGAGTCTGAATAATACAGACAGATATTTTCAATTCTATATAGTTTTAGGTTCAATATGCATATTTTAAATTTAATCTATCATTGTTGGTTTTCAAGAAATTTAATAAAATGCGATGACATTGTTTTTAGAATATTTGAAAGTTGAAAATGTTTTATGTGAAACTCAAGCGAAACACAATAATATCACTCGACAGATTCAATTCCCTAAAGTTTTAGCTTTAATATGCATATTTTATGTATAATCCACGGTTGTTGGTTTTCGAGAAATTCAATAAAATGCGAAGACACTGCTTTTCGAAGACTCACAATTTCGATAATTTATTACGTGAATATAAAGGGAGATACAGTAATTCCAATGCACTGTTTTATTTCCCTACAGTATTAGCTTTAAAAGCTGTATTTCATATTTAATCTATCTTTATTACTTTTCAAGAAATTATGGAAAATATGGAGACGTTGCATGTAATTTCGATGAATTAATTTTGAAAAATTATTACGTAAACACTAAAACAGATACAATAATACTAACATATATTTTAAATTCCCTATAGTATTAGCTTTAATATGCATATTTTATATTTGATCTATCTTGATTGGTTTTCGAGAAATTAAATAAAATGTGAAAATAAACTTTTAATTTCGTTGCATCAATTGTGAAACAAATGAAAAGAGTATCAATAATAGAGATAAACACTTTTAATTCTATATAGTTTTAGGTTTAATATACATATTTTAAATTCAATCTATCATTGTTGGTTTTTCAAGAAATGTAATAAAATGCGATGACATTGTTTTTAGAATATTTGGAAATTTTATTTCTCAATTTTGAAAATGTTTTATGTAAAACTCAAGCGAAACACAATAATATCACTTGACAGATTCAATTCCCTAAAGTTTTAGCTTTAATATGCATATTTTATGTATAATCCACGGTTGTTGGTTTTCGAGAAATTCAATAAAATGCGAAGACACTGCTTTTCGAAGACTCACAATTTTGAAAATTGATTACGTGAATATAAAGGGAGATACAGTAATTCCAATGCACAGTTTTATTTCCTTATAGTATTAGCTTTAAAAGCTATATTTCATATTTAATTTATCTTTATTACTTTTCCAGAAATATAATAAAATGTGAAGACTTGACACTACTTTTTCCTATTGTATAAACAAGTTTGTTAAATATGCTTGTGCTCTAGTTTTAAAGTGGTGGTGTCTGAAGAGAGAGTTCGGGTTTAGGAAAACGTTCGATTTCTGTTAATATTCATGCGGATTGAGCGACTCTCCATTATTGGGCACCAACAAGATAAAAAATAAAAAGAAACTCGAAGCCCATTCATTCCGAAACGTTGGCAATCCGTGAAATATTCATCGGAAGGATCATTGTTTTCCACCACCCCATCTATTAACGATTTCCCGGATGATATTTTATGGTTCGGCTCACCGTAGTTTGTTTGCAAAAATGTACCAAGGCAGAACATAAATTATGTTAAAGTTTGATGTGGGAAATTCGTTGCTGCTGCCCCGGAAAACACATTTTCCATTACACTCTTTATTGTTTTCCCAAGCATCCGCTGATCCAACAACTCAACTTTAAGTGCATTAAATTGCTTACCCCGACGTCGCGGCTACCCAGAAACAAGAACACATACAAACTACAAGAAAAAAAAAAGAATTACATAGAACAAAGTTCTTCTATGCAGATCAGAAAACAACTTTCAGCTCGAATAGATCACACATTTAACATTTTACAAATGATTAGGGGCATCTTCGTGCGAGTCGTGCGAATGCGAAAATGCCAACAAAAGACCTTAACTTAACCTTTTTTTCGTTTCTTTCGTTTTCCATCTATAATTACGTTGCGTGCGTCCACTTGCAAAGCAGACAACGAACGATTTTGACCTTCTTTTCGTTAACGGTGAAAATTTCATTTTCACCTCACTTTCCTTCGCATTCGCACACACCTCCGGACACTAAAGACACTTCTCGAATCCAATATTTATGCGAGAGCAAGTTGCAAAAAAAAAAAAATAAACAAACCAACATAACGATCGGGTCGAGCGCAACCGCATCTGAATGGTAATGTTCTCGAAATCAATTCGTAATGAGTTGAATATTGCATGTTTTCTACCGCACAAATACACACACACACTCACTCAAAAGCACACTCGGGATTTTTAAATTATTCAAATTCTCCGCAGCTTCAGCTTCGAATTTTCGGTGTGTGCTTTTCTTTTATTGAAAATACGTCTGCCGCTGAAGCTTCTGCTGCTTCTTCTCCTCCTTACACGTTTTTCTCCTTATTTTCTCAACTATTTTTCCCTTCTGCATGGCCGCAATGTACCTCGTCGTCTCCTGTATAATTTAAATTCTCGCATCGTCTGCCGAATTCAACAGAGAATTGTATTTTTTCTGAATCGCCACGCAACAATAACAAACAATACAATTCCGATAATAATCGTAGTCATTTGGGCGGAAAATCACAGCACATATATTATTAAACATTATTCGTTATTCATATTTCCAATGGAATGGATCCATTCGAACTATACATTAATAAATGCATTTCGATTGTGATTCGTTTTTTCATCCACTTAATTTAATAAATTACAAACCTTTTTTATTGTAAATCATCATAATCTAATTCTCTTTAAATTTAGCTTTAATATGCATATTTTATATATAATGTATCGTCGGTGGTTTTCGAGAAATTAAATGCAATTTGAAGACACTACTTTTTGAACGATTGGAATTTTTCATGCAATTAATTTAACAAATTCGAACCTATTCTTAAACGAAATCATCATAAACTTGCACTCAGTCTACTTCTTCATAAATTTAGCTTTAATATGCATATTTTATATATAATGTATCTTTATTGATTTTCGAGCAATTAATAAAAATGTGAAGACACTACTTTTTGAACGATTGCAATTTTTCATGTACTTAATTTAACAAATTCGAACCTTTTCTTAAACGAAATCTTCACAAACTTGCACTTAGTCTACTTCTCTATATATTTAGCTTTAATATGCATATTTTATATATAATATATAGTCATTGGTTTTCGAGCAATTAAAGAAAATGTGAAGACACTACTTTTTGAAGATTGCAATTTTTCATGTACTTAATTTAACAAATTCGAACCTATTCTTAAACGAAATCATCATAAACTTGTATTTAGTCTACTTCTCTATATATTTAACTTTAATATGCATATTTTATATATAATGTATCTTTATTGGTTCTCGAGTAATTAAATAAAATGTGAAGACACTACTTTTTGAACGATTGCAATTTATCATGTACTTAATCTAACAAATTCGAACCTATTCTTAAACGAAATCATCTTAATCTTGCACTTAGTTAAATTCTCTATGAATTTAGCTTTAATATGCATATAACATATCGTTATTGGTTTCCGAGGTATCAAATAAAGCGTAAAAACAAGGCTTTTCGTTTTACATTTCATTCATGCAATATTGAAAATTTATTACGTAAAAATAAATAATGTTTTTAGTCAAATAAAATTCTCTACAGTCTTAGCTTCGAAATATATATTTAATATATCTTCAATCTTTAGTAGTTATTGAAATATTGAATAAAACGTGAAGACACTTCATTTTAAATATGAATCTGAAGAATTTAAATGTGAAAATTTATTATGTAAAAATAAAAAGCGACACGATATAGACTATGAATACGTATAATTCTTTATAGCTTTAACTTTAATATGCGCGATCAATAGAAAATGTATTACTTATTTGCTTTACGAGAAATAAAATAAAATTTGAAGACACTTACAAAGCAGTAAAGTTAAATGTATCAATTTCTTACGAAAAATTAAAGAATACCATTAAACAAATATTATTCCCAACAGATTTAGCTTTAAAATGTATATTTAATATCCAATATAACTTTATTAGTTTTCGAGAAATTAAATAAAATGTGAAGACATTAATTGTTTAAAACATTCAATTTTGAAAATTTATTTTATACAAAAATCTAAAGAGACACAATTATAACTATGGACACACATAATTCTCTATAGTTTTATTATTAAAATGCGTTTTTAATATAGAATCTATTTGCATTAGTTTTCGAGAAATTAAATAAAAACATTAATTGTTAAAAACATTCAATTTTGAAAACTTATTTTATACAAAAATCTAAAGAGATACAATTATAACTATGCATATACATAATTCTCTATAGTTTTAGTATTAAAATGCGTTTTTAATATAGAATCTATTTGCATTAGTTTTCGAGAAATTAAATAAAATGTAAAGACATTAATTGTTTAAAACATTCAATTTTGAAAATTTATTTTATACAAAATTCTAAAGAGACACAATTATAACTATGGACACATATAATTGTCTATAGTTTTAGTATTAAAATGCGTATTTGATATAGAATCTATTTGCATTAGTTTTCGAGAAATTAAATAAAATGTAAAGAAATTAATTATTTAAAACATTCAATTTTGAAAATTTATTTTATACAAAAATCTAAAGAGACACAATAATGACTATGGACACACATAATTCTCTATAGTTTTTTTTTATTAAAATGCGTTTTTAATATAGAATTTATTTGCATTAGTTTTCGAGAAATTAAATAAAATGTAAATACTATGTTTTTATTTAAAAATACACTGAAACAGAGAAATTGTAAAGGTTGTTCAGAGAAAACCACTTCCAAAAACCGTTCGTTCCCAATGGGAATGGGGATGATGCCTTGAAAAAGAAAAGGAAAAAAAAATATCGCGTGCGGTTATGGATTATTCAGCCCATTAAGCGCGGAATAATCCAACGAAATCTCCACGAGATTTATTGGATTCGGATTTATCCTTTGTTCCAAGAATAAGACGATGAAGAAGAGAGGAGAAGAGGATGAAAAAAAAAAAACGCCATAAAAGTAAAACGTGTTTATGACGCGCGGTCACTTTCCTCGCCGCACGACATTTTTCCATTTGCGCTTTCCATTCTCCAGTTTTTTGACAAATGCGATAAAGAAAATTGCTGAGTGCACCGCACCAATGTATGACAGACATACAAAGTCTATGTGTATAAGTGTAGAAGAGAGAGATGGAAAGATTGGAGAGATAGTCAGGGCGAGGAAGACAGAGGCCAGATATTTGATTTGATTTAGTATGGCCGGACTGCGGAATTCAAATTCCCTTCCGGCCGTATGTCCCAGTGTGGGAGATGAAAGAGACGGAGATGGGGAGATAGAAAGGGATAAAGTGTGAGAGAGAGGGAGAGAGAATGAGAGAAAGGTCTGGTTCACAGCAGATAAATTTTCCACGTCCCCAGGTCCACCAACCCCCAGTCCTCATATATCAATCGCATTACCGCCCAATCTTTCCGCTCAACCCCCGACCCCCTAAAAACAGAAGAAATGTGGAGGAAAGAATGATACAAACAGGAAATAAATACGGAAATACACTTAATAAGCGAGATTATATTATAATCTCCGTGAGCGTAGCGAACGAGAAGGGGATGTTTTTTTTTCTGCTTAAACAAACAAACAAAAAAAGATATAAAGAAAATATGTCGACGGGTATAAAAGTACGAAAAGTTTTGCTTATTGCAATAAATTAATTTTAGGGCGTAATGCGGAAATGATAAGAGGGGGCGCTGGAAATTTGTGCTGTAGAGGTCTCAGGGGGCGGCGGCGATAGCTTTTTATTTGCTCGCAGCAGCGACAAAATTTAATTCGCGCAATGCATATTCATAAATATAAATTTATTAAGTTCTTTTCATACAACAAAAAAAAATGCTTTCTCTTTATTCTACGTTGTTTTCTCTCTCACTTTTTTTTTCATCCCCCGCTGCGATTTATGTGGACGCTCGCGGAAAGAATTTATAAATCGATGGGCATTTGTTGTTTTTGTCCTCCCCCAGGAAAATATCACAATCTATTAGTCTAGGTGGCAAATTTATAACGGGAATTTATATAACCTCTTCCTCCTCTTCCACCATTCTCTGAACATTCAGAGCCCCCGTGGATACTCTTCCTTTATTGAACAATATATACAGCTTAACTCCAAGTGCAAGGAGACGTGTCCCGAGATACGACCAAAAACCAGAAGAAGGCACAGAAAATCTCTACACTCTCTCTCTCTCTTTTCCAACGAACAATCATTTCAACTATATAATGGAATTATTTGCGAGGATAATAACTCATCCATTTATCAGTACAACAAACGCCACTTCCAGTCAACTCTGATGATTAATCGATTAACCGCTAAAATCAGGTTTAAATTCTCAACTCGACTCAGCATCAATACTAACTAAATCCACTCGACGATCTTCCACCAAACAGATTATCAAAAACTTAGTCGAGGACAGAAATAAGTTACATAAAACGCATTAAAAAGTTAAATTGTAAATTAGATAACTTTAAGAACCAAAGACAATAAGAAATAACTTAAATAATGCTGCTTCTTCTGAAT
>NW_017096252.1:0-2125 GCF_001412225.1 Nicrophorus vespilloides | reverse complement strand
TAAGACGTAAAAACACAGTTTTTCGTTTGACTTTTCATTGATGCAATATTGATAATGTATTACGTAAAATTGAAGAGATGCACAAAAACGAAATTGTACATTTTAAATTCTTCATAATTTTAGCTTTAATATGTATATTTTATATATAATGTAACGTTAGTGGTTTTCGAGCAATTAAATACAATGTGAAGACAATACAATTACATAAAACACATTAAAAAGTTAAATTGTAAATTAGATAACTTTAAGAACCAAAGACAATAAGAAATTAGTTAAATATTGCTGCTTCTTTATTTGAATTACATTCAAATAAAGTTTTTGACATTTCTATTAAAGAAAATTTAAATATTACGAATTTTCGCTTTATCAAAAGTTAATGGAAATTATTACAACTTTGTTTTTTGCAATTTTTCATGCACTTAATTTAACAAATCTTGCACTTAGTCTACTTCTCTATAAATTTAGCTTTAATATGCACATAATGTATCGTTATTGGTTTCTCATGAAATAAATAAGGCGTAAAAACACAGTTTTTCGTTTGACTTTTCATTGACGCAATATTGATAATGTATTACGTAAAATTGAAGAGATGCACAAGAACGAAATTGTACAATTTAAATTCTTCATAATTTTAGCTTTAATATGTATATATTATATATAATGTAACGTCAGTGGTTTTCGAGCAATTAAATACAATGTGAAGATAGTACAATTACATAAAAAACATTAAAAAGTTAAATTGTAAATTAGATAACTTTAAGAACCAAAGACAATAAGAAATAACTTAAATTATGCTGCTTCTTCTGAATTACATTCAAATAAAGTTTTTGACATTTCTATTAAAGAAAATATATATATTACGAATTTTCGCATTACCAAAAGTTAATCGAAATTATTACAACTTTGTTTTTTTGCAATTTTTCATGCACTTAATTTAACAAATCTTGCACTTAGTCTACTTCTCTATAAATTTAGCTTTAATATGCACATAATGTATCGTTATTGGTTTCTCAGGAAATAAATAAGACGTAAAAACACAGTTTTTCGTTTGACTTTTCATTGATGCAATATTGATAATGTATTACGTAAAATTGAAGAGATGCACAAGAACGAAATTGTACAATTTAAATTCTTCATAATTTTAGGTTTAATATGTATATTTTATATATAATGTAACGTCAGTGGTTTTCGAGCAATTAAATACAATGTGAAGACAATACAATTACATAAAACACATTAAAAAGTTAAATTGTAAATTAGATAAATTTAAGAATCAAAGACAACAAGAAATAACTTAAATAATGCTGCTTCTTCTGAATTACATTCAAATAAAGTTTTTGACATTCCTATTAAAGAAAATATACATATTACAAATTTTCGCTTTATCAAAAGTTAATGGAAATTATTACAACTTTGTTTTTTTGCAATTTTTCATGCACTTAATTTAACAAATCTTGCACTTAGTCTACTTCTCTATAAATTTAGCTTTAATATGCACATAATGTATCGTTATTGGTTTCTCAGGAAATAAATAAAACGTAAAAGCACAGTTTTTCGTTTGATTTTTCATTGATGCAATATTGATAATGTATTACGTAAAATTCAAGAGATGCACAAAAACGAAATTGTACAATTTAAATTCTTCATAATTTTAGCTTTAATATGTATATTTTATATATAATGTAACGTCAGTGGTTTTCGAGCAATTAAATACAATGTGAAGACAGTACAATTACATAAAACACATTAAAAAGTTAAATTGTAAATTAGATAACTTTAAGAACCAAAGACAATAAGGAATAACTTAAATAATGCTGCTTCTTCTGAATTACATTCAAATAAAGTTTTTGACATTTCTATTAAAGAAAGAAATATATATTACGAATTTTCGCATTACCAAAAGTTAATCGAAATTTTTACAACTTTGTTTTTTTTTTTGCAATTTTTCATGCACTTAATTTAACAAATCTTGCACCTAGTCTACTTCTCTATAAATTTAGCTTTAATATGCACATAATGTATCGTTATTGGTTCACCAGGAAATAAATAAAGCGTAAAAACACAGTTTATTGTTTGACTTTTTCATTGATGCAATATTGATAATGTATTACGTAAAATTGAAGAG